>NW_005842777.1:363024-392673 GCF_000455745.1 Alligator sinensis | reverse complement strand
GAAAGAGTGAGGTTCAAAATGGAGTGCTATTGCTCTTGCAAAAGCTTTACATTCCAAGCCAGAGCGGCATCGTAGTATCTGTTCTGCAAAGTGTGGGAGGGAAATGCAGATGGGTCTACCGCAGGGCTGATCTAAGTCCTTGATAGTTATCATGATATAGCCAGACTTTCTCTTTGTATCAGGTAATTCTCGCACAATACACTACTTCAAAAGCTAGAAGTGTTATTGCTAGCTCCGGTCACGCGTCCCCTGAACAGCTATCAGATGGCAGCACTTGATGAAAGTAGTGATGCGGACTTTCGTTGGACTGACAGCCCTGAGGAGCAATTCTTTACCAAGCCCCTGAGTCAACTACTTTCCTCCTCTTTGCAGTGTTTGTGAGAGGAAACTCATTAAAATCAATCAATAAATAAGCACTTCACTGAGACTTCCTACCAGCTTTAGTGTTCTCTGGTTAGCATGCATGCAGCGGACTGAATGTCACCCCTGTGTACAGGGTAAGCATGAGAGTTATGCAGCTGTTAAGCCTTCTCTTGGCTTTTATAGACCTTGCATAGAGAGACTGCATAGTCTCTCTCTGCAGGGGTGATTTTTTTTCTCTGCAGGATGCTATTACTGCTCACAACTGTCTTTGATTGCTGTAGTTGGGAGAGGGCTGAGACTGAAGAGGCTGTTATTTGGCACTCATCATTTACTTAAAGCCTTGCATCCTTTTTTAACGTCGTTATAATATAGCATTTTCATATGTTTGAACCCTTTTATGCTGCATGTTGTTCATTTCCAAGGAAACAAATGGGAATGGCTTTGAAGAGCTGATTAACCTGCGAGCTAAGTTTACAGATTTTTTTACCATCTAGTTTTTTTGAGTCCCTTCCTTAGAATTCCTCTCTGCTGGGAGAGACTAGATTTCAGCAAATGGAGGTGGGATTTTCAAGAGCACTCAGTACTGGCCTTTTTGTTCCCACTTCACAGAAATTTAACCACAGTCTTTTATAGAAGCAGAGTTAGGTCAATGCTGAGAGCACTTGAAAATCTCAGTCTGCCTACTCTGAGCCCTAAATCTTTACATGGGAATCCTACTTAAAGTCTCATCAGAGAATGATAGACCAAGCCCTACCCTCATTGAACGGGTGCAAGTGTATTCCTAGCAGACTCTTGGATCAGATAAGGGGGAAACTGCCAAAAAATCAGGGGAAAAAGAAATTAGTAGAAAACATTAGAAAATGTTGCTGGGGGTCAGTGAGGTTGGAAAATACTTTTCTGAGGCACAACTTTGACTGTACTTGACTACTACCTACTGGGGAATTTCTGTAGTGGCCGCTACCTGGTGAATGGCATTACCACCATTCATAATTATTATGCTTTTACAATTTAGTTCTGAAAAGCTTTGGTTGCTTTGAGCTAAATCTACAAAGGAGCACAAGTGGCACATGGTCACATTAGGGTCTAAACATTTAGGCTCTCCTGAGATCATTGAAATCTCTACCTAGCTGTGGCTTAACCCTGTAGACGCCTAAAGCCTCATGGGGCCTCCATTTCTGCTGGTGAGCATGGGTACAACTTCCTACATGCTAATGGCACCAAATTGCTTGGAGCTCTGTCTTATATCTAAGCTCTGGCAGGCCTGTCAAACTAGGTGTTTCCTAGAGGGGATGTATGTGTAGACTCTTTGGTGCTGGCAGGACCTGAGCTTTTGTGTGTGGTAGAATATATTGACTGTTGCAGAGGTTAGAGTAGTTGTGTAGGATGTAGGAGAATAATGTCCAATGTATTTGCTACCTGATTTGGACCAGAAGTGGGAGTTTGGGTGTCCTACTGGTATCCATATTGCCAGGATACCTTTCATGTAAGAAAGGTTAACCAACTCCAACAGGAGATAGGAACTTGTCCCAGGGTTCTCAGTACCCTGGACCTCTGGGGATATAGAAGATCTGGACTCAAGTCCCTGCTCCAAGTCGGGTATGGCTGGGATTTGAAGAGGTCTCCCACTGCTCAGGTGAACACTTTAACCATGAAGCTATTCTCACTTTGGTTTTTGTTTTTCATAGAAAGGGCAGAGCTGGATTTAGGAAAGGGTTTGTGGTTGACAATTCTGACCAGAGAAGTGCTCTTAACTACACTTAGGGCTGAGGCTTAGGCCCTGTGTCTCTTCTGGGCTTTTCTTTCTGGCTAGCTCCTTGCATATATTACACTGGCTTCTCAGGATACCATCATTAGGCACCTAACTGCCCTCATGGATTATATAGGCAGCCTATGCTTACAGGGTCCCAAGCCTGGGGAAGCCTGTTGGGTCCAGAGTCATGGATGCTAGAGTTCAAGGATACCTAAGCCCTGGGATGGTCGACCTGACTTCAGGAATGCTGGTGCCTAAATGACGTTTAAGATCTAGGCCTTATTGCGTTTTTTTTATGTTTCCTGTTTCCCTCTGTGGGATGGTTTTGAGGAAGATGGCAGTCTGCTAACCAAAGAGCTTTTATGGACAGGATATCCAGAGAGTTATTGCATTCTTCCTTCCCTTTCTTAGTCTTGAGACCCATTGCTTAGTTTGGATGCTCTTGAGAGCACAAGATTTCTGTTTCAGAACGCATGCAGTGTTCACACACTCATGGATTACATAATCTTGCCTCCATCACTGGCTCACTGGGTGGCCTCTATGAAGTTTGTCCTTATTTCTCATCTCTAAAATGCAAATGATAATTACCTACCAACTTCACAGAGGTGTCAGAAGGCAAATATCTGTGTACATTTAAGGGCTATGCATCATTGTTCAAGAGGATTCAAAATGTAGGAGGCAGAGGATGAAATAGCTTTTTGGAATGTTTAAGTCTTCTGGTCCGCTGAAACTGAAAGACATAATACTTATAATCAGGCTAGATCAGCCAAAGAGCGAATTTGCTGAATTGAAACTATAGTAGACTGTACCTAGTTGTCCTTTCCAGTCTAATTGTTAAGGTTTGCTCCTTTTATGCCCAAGCAATTGAATTATCTTGCAGGAAATCACTTCCTGTTCATGCCATACTTAATAGATATTAAATGCATGGCTACTTTAGGAAAGTGGATTAGAATAGAACAGATTACACATATTTCTCCAGCTTTTTAGGTGTATTCTTAATGATGGCTATTGTTGAGAGCATTTTTGGAGCAGTCGTGTGGCAACCACCTTGAACAGCTTACTGTTGAAAGCCTTAATACTCCATTTAATAATAGTGAAACTAGTCGATACTAATTTTATACAATCACTTCCTAAGCTACTTAGAGAGCATGCATTCATGGGTTTAGTCTGTGTCATGGGGGAATGGCATGCAATGTAAGTGAGGCCAAGAAAAGCAGAATTATTCAAGCAGTGGGGAATATTTGGACCCACTTGCAATGAATCTAGGTTTGGATTTGTAAATGTGTTGAAGTTCCTAAATGCATTCAAATCACCCCTCTTCTCAAGGTGGCTTCCTCTCTGCCTCATAGGATCATAGGAAAGCAGGGCTGGAAGGACCTCACAAGGTTGCCTAGTCCAGCCCCCTGATCAAGGCAGGATCATCTGTGGTAAACCATCCTGACCAAGTGTCTTTCTAACCTGCTCTTGAAAACTTCTAAGGATGGAGAAGCTACAGTTGCCCATGCCAGTGCTTGAACACCCTCACACTTAGACTGTTCCTCCAACCTCCAGCTTAAATTTCCTCTGCATCTTGAGTCCCTTGCTCCTAGTCCTGTCTCCTACAGTCATTGAGAAAACCCTATCTCCATCCTCTCTATAATCACCCTTGAGGTATTTGAAGACTGTTATCAAACCCCTCAGTCTTCTCTTCTTCAGAACTAAGTAACCCTAATTCTTTCGGCCTTTCCTGTAAGTCCTGCCTCCCAGGACCCTGATGATTTTTGTTGCCCTGCGCTGGACTCTTTCCAAATTGTCCCTGTCTTTCTCACAATCACCATCTACTAGAAGACATGCCAAAATGTCCAAGGTCCTCCTGGTAGCCTATAGTGGATGTGTGGCTGAGGCATACCCGTTTCTGTAGTCAACAGTGCATAAAGAAATGATGGGCATGGAATCACATCCAGCCCAGATGACTGGGTACCTATTCACAGCCTGGTTGACTAGGGATGACCACTGATGTGGTAAGACTCAAGCTGACAGGTCTGGAGATAAATGGCTTAACTGCTCTATGCTCCATTGCCAGAAGCCATGAGGCCCCATTCATTTTCTCATGGAGGGAGTGGCATTTGAGGTCTAGCCCCTCCCCCTCCATGAGATGCCTAACTGAACCCCTCCCCTTCGTGTTTAAGGAAATAGCAGGTGGTCATTCCTTTCTCAGTTTCTTGAGTCAGGGACATATTAAGGTCGTGAAGAGTGGGGGACCAAATGTACCTCTGCAGGTGATCAACACAAAGCCTGTTTCACACAGCTCTTGCTTAAACCAGCTTTTGAGGTTTCTGCGGTAAATTCTTCAAAAGCAAATTTCAAAGCGTAACATTTGATTGTCGATTTCACAATTTGCTCGTCACACTGGGTTAGTTACCTAAGACACTCAGGCAGAGAATAGCAGCAATGCCATGGGACTTTGTAAACCAGGCTTGTGTGCGGCGTGGTGGTACCTATGCCTCATGTCTCATGTGGTTGAATTTCATCCACAGTGACTCATTTCCAGTGAATAGCAGAGAATACACTCGAAAGCGTTGCTATTTTAAATTATCCACACACTTTTTTTCAGAAGTAGCTCATGAGTTGCAGGTTTTCTGTGAAAAGCTCGTGGGGATAATTACAATGTCAAGTGCACATGAAGTATTGTTTAGTTACTCGCCCACCTATAGAACAGACAACAACATGCCTATATATATATATATATATACATATATACATATATATATATATATATATATATATATAAAAAGACCTGAACAGATGCCTGTTGGGTTTTTTGAAGTTTCATATTCGGTAGTAATTTTACATGATGTTGGTTAGTTGCACAAGATGTGTGGTCTTTCTGTTCCCCTGACTGTCTTGCCTAACTAGCCACTATTGTGTGTAAAGTGAATTGTAGATTTTACAGTTAAAAATAAAACTTGATATTCACCCTGAGAGAAGATACAGTAGAAAGAGAAGGGATCTAAAGGGAGGAAATGAAGAAGGGGATAAAAGGTGAGGTATGGCTAATGTCCCATTTAAAAAGAGCCTGAAAAGATATGGATTGCTCTTTTAGAGAGTAGGCAAGAGAGCCATACAAAATAAGGGTCGGTGTTTCTATTTAGTTTCTTGCAGGGTAAAAGAACAAGGAAACAAAAATACCTTCCATTTAATGCCTCATCTGTAGAACTCATTGCAAGATGTACAGGCTGAAAGCTTACAGCTTTAAAAAAAGCTTATTCAAATAAGAATGGCAAATGAGAATAACATTGGGGTATAAGCATGTGACGGGAATGGATTAGACAGGGTGGTCTTGCATGGAGCAGGGGGTTGGACTAGATGACCTCTTGAGGTCCCTTCTAGCCAACACTTCCTTCTATGGTGCTGTGATTCTTGCTTTGGTACACAGTCTAGTTGCTGGTGCTTAAGTGCAGTAAGAAATTTCCACTCTGGGCAAGTTATTCTGTAACTCTCCTGTATGAGGTATCATGGATCTTGCTCTAAAGCAGCAGATAGTAATGCTCCATACCTGGCCCAACCAGTGCGCTGCTCCAACATACATACCGTAAACATATGCTGATTCAAGCCAAAAACATGCTTTGAATGAATATTTGTGAGTACTGAACAGCTGACTCTTAACCATTATTCACAGTGATATTATTGTTATTAAGATAGTGCCCAGGAACCCCAGGTGTGGACCAAGACCGCATTGTACTAGGTGTAGTACACATACAGAACAAAAGGATGGTCCCTGCCCAAAGACTTCATGCAAGAGACACAGATAAAGAAAAATAGATGGGTGAGTACTAAGAAATGTGCTGGTTAGCCAGGGGGGTGGTAGTTACAGTACACCAGCAGCCTAACTGTGGTCAACCTTTTTTGGAGGTACTTTCTTCTCAGCAGCCCCACTGCTAAAGCATCTCTTTTGACTTTTATATTATCTTGGTGCCCAATGGCACCAATCAGAAAGGTGACTCCAGTGGACACAGCTGAAACATAAGACCGTTCACTACCCCAGTGATAATCACAGATTTATAGTCTAAATAAAATGACCAAGGTAATGGCAATCCTCTGTTTTATTAGTCAGTTTAGGCCTAGAAGCAACATAATATATCAAAGCATTTATGTTACATCCATTATTGTAACATCTGGGTAATCCAGGTTTTAAGCTCTCTGTAATGATGTCATGCTAGGTGTTTGTATAACACCGCATTCAATGGAGCCATGAGACTAGGGACCTCCAGTCCAGAACTACTGGTGTACAGAACAGCAATAATCTCCCTCTGTTGTACAGACACTGCATATTTTTTACTCGTGCATTAAATTTGTTTACTAATGCAATTTGATGCTAATGAGTCAGTGATCCTAACAGACCAGTAATGCTTTAGGATCCAATAATCCTTGTGTTGAGCAGTGATTTATTCAGTGAGTAGTTCCATTGACACACAGTGAAATCTGTTTGCAGAAAAGAGAAGGTTATGAAGGAGCAGTTGACCTTTTGAAGATGGTGTTTGTCCGTCCCTTTGTCAACCTGGGCAAGATGCAAATCAACTGATTGGTAAGAACTGGCAGACAAATGACTGGTCAGAAGTAGAATTGAACCCCAGATAAATCCTCCTGCCCCCTCCCCACCTTCCCCGCCCTGCTACTTACTATCAGTAATTTATGATAATAAATTGGGGTATCTGGCAAACTCTTACAGGGTTTGTGATGGAAGGAATATTGAAGCAGAAGAAGGGAAATGGAGGAAAAGGAAAGAGGGGGAAAAGAACAGCTCTACAGTCCCTCATAGGTTGGCGAGATGTCAGGAAAGCTGCACTATAACATGAAAGTGTCTTTTTTTGTTATCTGTAAGATGGAATCAAGAGATGCATAGCAATATAACACACTTAAATGGGTGCACAACCCCCCAAAGTTTGAGAACTTCTGGTCTCTAAGGGCACAGCCCTAGAAGATGCTAACTGCTCTGCACCAAATCTTGAAGTGCTGCAGTTTTGCTGTAACAATAGTTTGTTCCTGTCGTTCTGGATTCCCCCCCCTTGCTTAATTATTACAGCAAATGCCTGACTCAGCAGATTGAGATATATATCTCCAAGTTTTTGATCCATGATGCTGATGCGAGAGCTGAAGGCACAAGGACTTGAATATGCATCTGCAACTAATGCAGATGCTTTTTGGCGGTCAGTCATGCCTGATAAAGAGGCTATTATTCAGGAATTGACCTATTCATTTTAAGAAGATTAAGACTGCTCCTGGTTTTCTAAACTCTCCTTAGTGTGCTTGAAATGCTGCTGCTGGGTACTGCTGCAGGGCCACTAGTAAAAACTAAGACTTATCATTAAAATAAGTAGATGCTGTTTCATTACCAGTATGTGGTGCAGCAAGCTGGTTTATAGGAAAGCTCTTTGTTCGTGCACTGCTGTCCACACAGATGCTGTGCATGGATGCAAGGGTGGGGTGACATCTGGGAATCTTGTTGTGGCTTAGGCTGGCCAATTTTTAAAAAATTATATTTTACAATTAAACGCAACGGAGTAACTCTTTTTATTTTTTGCATTAATACCATGATAGGGTAATATAACTCTTGCTTAAAATATAAAAGCATAAGCCAAACCAACTATGGGTACTAAATTCAGTAGTTGCAGAGAGGTATTTAGGCCTCAAGTGTTGACAGCGAGGCCTAATGTGACTTGTCTGAGGCCCAAGAATTCTGTGGGCAGCACTGATTCAATATGCCGAATGTTTGCTGTTCAATCTGTAGCAGCCTGGCTCCCAAGTATATTGCTGATTGGTGTTGTGCTAACCTTGGTTCCTTCTGAAATTTGACTCTCTCTTCCCAGTTTGGTCTCCAAAAAACACAGAGACTTTACGTGCAGATAAACCATGTAAAGTAGTGTCATTTTATACAGCCATTCTTCAGGCGATTATTAACATTTAAATTACTCTTGTAAAATTTGTCTTTTAATAGTCTGTGTCTGAAAATATATATGACCTTGATTTTTGGAGACATTGCCAATAGTTCTTGCTTCATTTTACAAAAGGCATGTAAATAAGGCTCTGTATTGTAATCTGTATGTTGGCAGAGCAGTTGACTCTGCAGTAAATGCATATCTGGTCTTTCAGGTTTGGAAGTCAAAGGTGGACATGTAGGGTTATTGGCTAGAGGATTGCCACACCTTAACCATGCTAGGCTTGTGGGCCTCAAGGTTTGAGAAGACTCTTGATCTTGAGTATAAGCCAGGTTTCAGTTCAGTACGAGCGTTTTTTCCTATTTGACAGCACTGAAAGTGGGGCAAGTACCAAAATGTGAAAAAAGTTGTTGTGATAGGTTGGTTTCTTTGAGATTTGTGACTGTAACAACCACACATGTATCCTGAGATTGGGAGTTGTAATGTTCAGCTGCTTGCTATGTGTAAATCTGCTTATAGGTTTAACAAGACCTAACACTGTCATACTTGATGAAAGGAAAGATGCAGCCTTTCATTTTGGCTCTTTCACATAGCTGTCATACTTCTTCATGTTCCAGTAATTGCAGCAAACCATGACAAGAAAGGAAAGACCCAACAGATTCATGTCGATGGCTCATCAAACAGAAGAACTTAGTCCAAACTGCACTTTCTGAACAGAACTTTTCCATTAATATCTAACAGAAATGTACTCCACGCATTTCTGAGGCATAGTTGTCCATATTCAAATGCAAACTCCCTGTAAGTGAGCGTATCCTCCACTTACCTGTGAATAAGAGCTCAAAATTGCTTCTTGACTCTTTTATACACAGCATGAATTCTATCACTGGCTGGGCATCCCTCATAAATAGAATCGTAGATGCTTTACAATGCTCAGTTTCTTCTCGGTTGTATGTGATATGTTCTTCTGATACCTAACAAAGCAAGCTCCTGCTGCATTAAAACCACAACTGGAAAATTGAGGCCTATAAACACAATAGAGCAAGTTCAGATCTCTTGACACTCCCCCAGTCAAAGAGTTTGAGCATCCTGTTCTGTTACTGATATTTGGTTCCTTTAAATTCTCCTGGTTAGACAGCCCTTTCATTAACTAGTTCACCACCAAAGATCTGCAATTGAGGTCAGGATTCTGCTGTGCTAAAAATAAGACAGGGGTTCATTAGAGATGGTCTTTGTCTCAAAAAACTTACAATCTAATGAGACACGGTAGACAAAGCACAGGAAAGAAAATGGCTTGCTTTAGATCACACAAAAAATTGGAGGTAGTCAAGAATAGGTCATAGTGCCCTTCCCTCTACGTCAGTGGTCACCAACCAGTCGATCGTGATTGCCTGGTCAATCAGGGAGCACCTGACAGTTGATCTCAGTCAGAGACAGATCGACTGTCAGAGGCTGTGTGATTGGGAGTGGTGGGATGCACATGGGGAGAAGAAGGACGCATGTGGTTGCGCTGAGCTGTGTCCCCTGCCACTGGGGCCAGGCTGGGGGAGTGGGATGATCCCCCTCCATGCCCCCTGCCGCTGGGTGAGTTGGGCCCTGGCTGGGACAGAGTTGGAGCCTGGGTGGCTTGTCCAGGTGCACAGAAGGGTTCCCACTGCTGTACACACCCTAGTGGAGGCCTGGGGGGCACATGCCCCCCCCCCCCCCAATCTGTGCATGGGGCAAGGTTGCTGTGCATTGGGCTTTGTGCCCCAAACCCTGCTGCAGCCCAGTGGGGCTTGGGGTGACTAATGCAGCGGTAGCCGCCTTGCCCCACATATACTCCCTCCCTCACTGCAGGGGCCTCAATCTGCCTGCCCCCAAGTAGATTAATGAACTGGTGGGCCCCGGGATCCTCATCAGTAGGGAAGCGAAAGCTTCAGTTTTAAACTCAGCGCCAGGTTAAAACTGTGGCTTTCACATTTGCTTCCCTGGGAGCTGAAAGGGGGGCCCTCCACCAATAGGGCTGGGGTTGGGTCGGGAGAGCCACGCTGCACCTATGGGAGGGGGACAGGTCGGGTGGCACCATGTCTAGGGGGGAGGGGGCCAACCTGGGTTGGGAGAGCCATACCCCACCTGGTGGGGCCGGGCTGGGCCTTTGTAGGTGGTGGTGCTGCCACCTTAGGGGCTATAGCCCCCAAAATTAATCTTAGGGTCCTGTAGCCACCCTTCCCAGTGCTGGTGCCCACCCACAGAGACACGGTGCGGTGCTCCTGGCCCAGCTCAGCCCAGCCCAGCTTCGCCCTCTGCATCTGCGTGGCTGCATGGGAGAGGGGGCACTGTTGAGAAGCCCCAGAGTGGGCATGGCGAGCCTCCAGAGGAGGGGGCAACACTTGAGAAGGCCCAAAGAGGGACCTGGTTGTGATAAGGCCGAAAGAGCTCTTTGCCATGGAAGAGAAGAGATGCCTGCTAAAGAGGTGGTGCTTGACACTGCTGTGGGATGAAGAACCCTGGTAGGCTTGAGCGTGATTATAGCCGGGTGGCTTTTGTTTGTGTTATAGCCTAGGGGCTTGGGCTTGGGCTTGGGCTTGGGCTTGGGCTTGTGTTGCTATTTGTTACACCGGTGGTTTGGGTGAGGCTATCAGGGGTTGGAGGAGGCCTCATAGGGGACCCACAACAGAGTGGGGACCCCAGTGCCAGTAAGGGTGCAGCACTTGGGGTGCACAGACCCCAGCCCCAGAGAGAGGGACAGCTGAGAAGCCCCAGTGCAGGCATGGTGCGCCCTGAGAGAGGGTGGTAGTATTGAGTAGCACCCTGAGAGGGGGCGGAAGCCCCGGAGAGGGGGGGCAGTTGCCGAGAAGCCCCGGAGAGGGGGGCGGCGTGACTGAGGCAGCCCAGAGGACAAAAAGGGGCCAGATTGTAACTAGGATGGGACATAACGTCTATTCTGTCGGCGAGGTGTGGACTGTGGTGTAGGGGAGGGAAAGAAGCTGCAGATAGCGCCCTCTGGCAGTGGGGCAGTACAAGGGCAGCCTCCTGCTAACTAACATCAATTAATTAATTAACAGCAAGGTGTGGCAGGTGAGAAGGTGGGCGGTTGCCCCAGGAACAGGTGTGCAGGCTACATTTTAGCCCGGCCCAGAGTGGCCACCTGTTACAGGGCCATGTAGGGAGCGAGACTGAGCTGCAGGTGGCTCTCAGCAGTGGGCGGGGGGCAGGGGCCAAAGGCTGCCTCCGTGTGATTGAGAGTGGGGGAGGTCCTGTGAGGGGAAAGTGTACGTGTGTGTGTGTGTGTCTGTGTGCAGAGAGCGGGAGTAGAGTGTGTGTGTGTGTATATGCATGTGTGTGTGCATATTCGGTCATACCTGGGGCAGGGAGAAGAGGCAGGCATGTGCCGCCCAGCTTGGTGGGATCTGCCCAGCCTCCCCCACCAGCACTAGGAGGGGAAGGGGCCCCTCTTTTCCCCCCCCCCTCCCCCTTACAGCCCAGCTCCTATGGAGTGAGGGGGCCTCCAATTCTGTGCTTGCCCAGGGCCCCAGTACACCTTAATCCCCATCTTGTCTCCTCAACTGACCTGTTGGGTGGGGGGGAAGTGTGGGCGGGGGGGCACAGTAGATCCTGGGTTGCTCTTTCCTTCAAAAAGTGAACTTCACCTTAAAAAGGTTGGAGGCCACTTCTCTACATCTTGTTGCCCTTGGCCTCTTTTGTTAGCTATTTGTTACTTGACCTGAAAAAGGTGGGGTTGAAATAGGTCATCAGACAGAGATAAGGACATTCATCTGCTCCTCTGACTTTACCTGATAATTAAAGGTATTTTATCTGAGAGAGAGCTCGGATTAGTAGGACAGGGGTTTTTTTCAGTGTCGCAGGAAAAAGGGAAAACAAACAGTAGTTACAATAAAATCTTCATTTTGGAGCTGAAAATATTGCAGTCTCAAGGTGTATGCTGCTATAATGGCCATGCTGCTAGGGCTTGCATTGGCTAATAGGTTACCTTCTAAGTAGCAAACTCTGCAGCTTGTAGCAGTAAGTGTTGTAATGGCCAGGGGATTTGTGACATGTATATCATGGAGGCATGTGGGCACCACATTGCCTAACCTTTAGATACCCTCCTGCCTAATGGAGTCCTCATTCCTGAATGAAAAGCCCAGATGGCCTGGCTAAGACTCGGGACCTTGTTACTCGGTAATTTTGGGTGGCTCCTGGATCTCTTAACCCTTGGGTTGTTCATCCATAGGGTAACATTTTTAAGTGGCTCAATGCACTCGTTATGCAGCTCAAAATGATGCTGCTCCAGGGCAGGATTATCTCTGAGCCGCGCTACCCAGCTCCTGTTCCATTAAGGTGTGGCCACTCTCCATGGATATGCCACCCAAGCTGAAGTCCTCCAGTATCCCAGGGTGTCTCACACTCCTGCCTGCCGAGCAGTGGTAGAAGTCTGTCCTGGCTCACCAGTCCTGTAGAGGAACTCACAGCTCCATCTCCTAGTCCTGCCCCTGCTCACCAGGCCTCTAGTAGCAAGTCACAGCTCTGCTGGTAAAGGACAGTCAGAGAAAGTTTCTGGATGAATGGTGTGACTGCTCCGAACTCCAAGCTAGCACTAATACAGACCAACACTTGTGCAGCTCACTGCGTAAGGTGTGTAGCAAGGCCCTTGTGTTCCCAGGAGCCAGCATGCCGAGTGAGGAGCTGCTTAAGTTGGCCAATAGGAAATGCCAATGATAAGGCCCCCAAGTCAGATTCTTCCTTCCAGGCAACATCTAATGAACATTTTCAACCCTAAACCCTCTCCTGAAGTCCAGTGCTTAAGCCAAGTCAATCCTTTCTCAGGAAAGGGGGGGCAGGGGGAACATGCCCATGCTATTACAACCAGTTGCCCAGCGGATAATGCATTTACCTTCAGATCCCCAGTCTGTCTGAATTAGTGCAGGGAATGCCCTGACCAGTAGGCTATTGGGTATTATGGAAGGGAATTCTTTCAGTCTCTCCTCTTGCAGGTGCTCTACTTTTTAAAAATTTAAATATTCATTGGAACAGTGATTTTAAACTTGATTCTTTCATGTCCTAATGGAGTGTCCTAACCAGTGTCCTACAGAATCAGTCTATATTTGAATTTTTCTCTTTCATATCTAATGAATGTTTATACAAAATGGAAATGCCTCAACAGGAGAGAGTGACACAGGCCTCTAATTCCTAGCTGCCTGGGATGTGTGAAGCCTGGCTTTGAGTCCATCTTCCAAATCTAGCAAAGTGCATTTGAAAGGAGATCTCCTAGTCTCCGGGTGACTGCCTTAAACACTAGGCAATCGAGGAAAATGGGTTGAGCACTTGGATCCAAAATCTCATTCCTAGCTGTCTTTTGTGTGCGGCTTAGACACTTCTGAGCATGCCTGTTACGTTAGGCCCCATGCACAAGGTGGGTGGGAGAACACTTTTTTCCAGAATCCTGTCAAAATTCACCCTAGAGTTGATGAGCTGGGTGGTATCAGGTCTTGAGAGGTTTAACAGTCCTGGAAGCTGGGGGGACTTTACTGGCAGAAACAGTGTGTCCTACCGCAGTGGTTTGCAACCTGGGTGCCACAGGATCCTTTCAAGATTGCCGTGAGTGGCCTCACAATGTTAACACTGTTAGGTTTGCAAACATGATTCATATGATAAACCCAGAGATTTCAAATCCAAATTCAAGGCTGTGGTCTTTCTCAGCTCCCTGCAACAGAAAAACTGCTCTATTTATTTTTTTGTAGTAAAAAAAAAAGAGTGAAAACAAAGAGTTGTCATTTTCCAAGCTGTGCCTCAAGTCTGTCCAGGGGAACCTTGTGTCTAAAAGGTTGAGAGCTGCTGTTCTACAGGGTTGGATGTCAGCTGAACAGGGTTTTAGAGGATCTTAGTAGCAGTTGCGTGTTTAGCTCTTTCTGTTCTGCCATTATCCCTGTTAGTGGAGTTAATAGACTTGTATTTGTTTGCAAAGTTAAGATAACAGCAAGCTTTGAAGGACAGAATCTTTAATACCGTGACGTGGACATATGTAACCTTTTTTCCACTGAAACTTGAGAGGCTCTCAGTATTTTTAAATGGCTCTTATAGCAACATCTAAAGGTCAAAAGAGTATTTCAGTCTGTCTACCTGGCTATAAAATGATGCTCTCTCCATAGAAAAGATTATTGCATGTGATAGGATAACAATTTCATCTACTCGGTGATTTATAACCTTTTATACAGTAGAAATATTGTGGGTTGGCACAATATCACTGGTAAAGGCTCAATGCAGGTTTCTCGTCAAAAACCCTCTGACTGTAGGAAGAAGATCAAGATAGGAGTACCAGTTTCTTCTTTTCCCAACACTGCTGCTTGACACATCTAGGTAAAGATGCATCTCCAGTGGAATAAGAAGCAGCACTTATGGACTGACTGTCCATTATCCTGCACCATCATTTACACCATCAATGACATGTGCAGCATCTGTGCATGTCATGACAGACCACAGAAGGGACAAGCAGTGCAGCAAGAGGAAGCAGAAAGCAGAGCAGGGAGCCGGGCAGGGAGCACAGAACAGAAAGAATACATAAGTGCAGCAGATGAGGAAGAGGATTGGAGTGGTACTCTGGGAGGATTTGTAGCACATCTACTAAAAGGCTGGTCCTCACTGCAATAGTGGATAAAGTTAATGATCTACCCACCACTATAGATGGCATCCAGGTAAGCAGTTTTCGAGACGGAGCCTAGGACTTAATGAAGTGGTGTTTCCTCTGAGAGATTACTTCATCTCCCTGCTACAGTAAAACTACACTAGTAGTGTCCTCTAGTTCAGAGCTTGAAGTTGAAGGTGAATTCAAGAGCTTTGGAACTGAACAGTCTCCAGCATGTCAGTAAATACAGGTGAGCATGCCAAAGAGTTGAAATAAAAGAGAGCCTGGCAAATAAGCAAACACCCCTTGGATTCTGCCTCAGTGGTCTAAAGCGGGGATGAAAGGCCTGGGCACCCTTCACTCCTCCATACTCCTGCCTAGGCAGATGTGCCAAAGGTCCTGGGGACCTCTCACACACACCCCATTGTTGGCCACAGACCGGTACATCCCCTGGACGGGTTAACGTTGGCACATGCTCGATGGGTCCACAGAAACAAAGGTTCCTGCCTGTGGACTTGTGAACCATCACGAGGTAATGACGCAGTTTTTAATTTTGAGCATGCCCAATATGTTCTGTGTTATGTAACTTCATTGGCGCCAAATGCCAAGATGGTAACTGTCACCTTCCCTGAGGTGAGCAGTGATGTGATTGGTATTCGGATGATCGTGAAGGATGACTGGTTCGAAGTATGATAGACAGAGGTGGTGTGATTGGAGGCAATAAAAGGGACTAGATCCATTCCTTGCATATGGGTGCTGGTGATTTGGTGGTTTGCAATGCTGTGGCTGGAGGGCCTGGGAGGCCAAAGGCTGGCATGGTCCAGCATGCAATTGCATCTCGTATGTTTGTTGAGAGAGCGGCAGGAGATCATTGGCTGGCTGAGCCAGAGTGACTCTGAGGAGGGAGCCTGTACATATGTAAGTATGTGCCAAAGGCTGGAGGGCCTGGGAGGCCAAAGGTCTAAGGACACAGTGGAGTGACAACCCCGCAGGAGTGAGTGAAGGCCTGGGAGGCCTAACTGTTTTCCGTGTGCTTGAGGTTGTGTATGTTGGGCAAGGGTCCAGGGGACCCATATCCCTGTGGTGTTGTGGTCGGATTGGTGTGTGAGTGGTACTGGTGCAGAGCCCGCTGGCTGCCTAGAAGAGACTGCTTATGCTCTCCAGTTCCCTCTCTTGCTGTTTGTATGGGATTGTTGCTTATATTCCTGCGGTTGTTGAATGTAGTTGTTGTTGTTACCCCTTCTTTGTGTGTCTACCAGTTTATTGCCAACTTAATTATATTTCTCTAACTAGAGCTGGGCTGTAGGCTTACCGTTAGTCAGAGGTGAGGCTCCACCCCTTTCACAGTAGGGTCCTTGCAAGGGTTAGCGACCCGCTTTGCTTAGTTAAGGATTTTCCCATTCAACACCATGATCCAAAAGGATCAATGGTTGCCTACTGGGACAGAGTACCTGCCTCAATAGGTGTGATGCAAAGTGACCTAAGAAAGACACGGACTGTGTGGCAGAACATGCAAGAGAAGAGGTAGTTGCCTGTGTTTAGTCTGAAGTCAAGCCAAAGGAAGAGGAGATTTGCATCTAACATGCAAGAACATTCCTGATTATAATTTGGGATTTAGATGCTTAGATTGTTTTACTGCTCAGGGTCAGTGAGACCAGTTGAGGCTAGTTCACCGGAGGTGGTTCAAGTGCCTTCATTGAACACCTTCAAGATGAAACTGGATACTTATCTTGCTGGGATCCTATGACCCCAGCTGACTTCCTGCCCTTTGGGCGGGGGGGCTGGACTCGATGATCTTCCGAGGTCCTTTCCAGCCCTGATGTCTATGTCTGTGTCTATGAAATCTTTGTGATAACCCACCCTGGCCACCTTCTAAATCCTAACTGACCCCCTGTCCCTCCCAGTCAGATTTGCTACAGTCTACTACTGCTAGATTCATGGAAGTGCTAGGGTCACTTCTTTTGTGAGCTCCCACCCAAACTTTTGGATCAAATCAGTATTCTCAGATAAGAAACTGGATCGTTGGCAGCATTGGGCTTGTCTGCCCAAGCTTTAGCTCACCAAGGAAAACGTGAGAGTATCATGTAGAGCAGTGTTTCTCAACAATCACTTGTTTGCAGATTCATGGAAGTGCTAGGGTCACTTCTTTTGTGAGCTCCCACCCAAACTTTTGGATCAAATCAGTATTCTCAGATAAGAAACTGGATCGTTGGCAGCATTGGGCTTGTCTGCCCAAGCTTTAGCTCACCAAGGAAAACGTGAGAGTATCATGTAGAGCAAACAAGTGATTGTTGAGAAACACTGCACTTCAAATAGATGAATCAACAGATATCTCGAACAGTGCAATTTTGTGGGGTTTTGTTTTTATCAAGGTGGGACCAGGGTTTTTTGACAAAACGGTTGGTGGGGCGTAAGGTGCAAAAGGTTGAGAACCGCTGCTGTAAAGAATGCTGGGCGCTGTTTCATGGGCCTGTATGCCCTCCCACGCATAGAGCTAATGAACTAACTCCGTTCATGGTGTCGTTAGTACCACAACTCCAAATATCTTACACCAAAGTAAGTAATAAACATGCAAATTCAACCTGTCCACAGGAAAGCATGCATCTGGTTTCCCATTTGCTCTAGGGGTATCTAGAGGGCTTCTGTTTCATGTAAAGCTACCAGTTCTGTGTTTTTCCTCTGAAAATATGCCATTACTCATGATGTACATTAGTAACAGAGTGAAGGATCTCACTTAGGTCAGATAATAACTAATGCATTTCCATAACACAAGTCCATAGTTTCCTGACTCTAACGCTGGAGGGCAGGGGGACAGGAGTTCAATAACCCTTGAGGCCGGATGTGGAATGTGTGTGGAATTCATACTCCCCTGGTTATTACTCCTCAAAAAATAATATAAATTAAATAACCTAGACTCAAATCTGGAGTTGCAGAGACAAGTGGTGGAGCCTGCAGGTTGAGGCAGTGTTTTTAAATTGGACAGATGTGTATTTGTCTAACAGTCTCTCCTATAGGCTTTCTCATTCTGCTTATTTAATCCTTTGTTAACATTGTTGAATGACATCACACTTCCTTTAACAGAAATGTATTAGTTAATGGAACAGATAGGGATAGGGGAGGGAGCAAACTAATGCAGGGAAGCACAATGAAGATGGAAATGAAGAACATCCACCTACACACTCAGCATGCCAGTATCATAATGAAATCATTATGTACGGATTTTATAGCTGTCTTCACCTCTCATATATTCCCTCTGGCTAATGTTTGAAGCAGGGTGGGTCCTACAGTCAGTTATTACACTCATGTCTTCTTCCTCTGGTCCTGTTAGAAAATCGAGATGCACTAATGCTGTAGTTTCAGCTCACCAGCCGTTCTGTTGATTCATTTCAGCTCCAAGAGGTTTGCATCATTTCATATTTTTTTTCAGTCCTGTGAACCCCAAACTTTGAACTAAATTTGTTTGCCTTGGTTTTAAATGGTTATTATATGCAGCTGTTAGTTAGTTAGACATGGCTTTGGCTCGGCCCTCTTGATCTGCCCAGTTCAAAACTACATCTGTCTTGACCTGAAGGGTTTGCTGGCCTGAAAGGTGCATCAGCCTTTCAAATAACGTGTTGGGTCAAAAACAAAGCCAAATAGTTCCCTATGGCAAATGTATCTGTGCAACTGTAGCTGGCATAGAGAATACTTCAGAGCTCCTTTATTGGTCAGTGTATACTTATAGCAGGTTACAGAACATTGCCTATGTTCTTCAGCTTCTTAATAAAGTTGGTGTGTTCTCACAATGAAAGCCGAACAGTGCTTATGATTTTTCAACGTGCTGCCTCTTTAGGATGCTGCTATAAGCTTATAACAATCACAAGTTTGTGTTCAATTCAGTTGCAGCATGTTGCAAGCATATGTAGTCTCCCCTGGTAGAGGCACCTATCTTTTCTTGTTTTGCTTTCTTAGACCAAAAGCTTGATAGCTTATGGCTGTTGTGTGTGTTTGCGGAGAACATAATTATTTTGTTCCCATGGTGTTTAGGAAAATATTTTCTAGGATGCTATACCAAGGAAGTGTCTACATGATAGTCATTGTCTCTCTACAACTTTGGACTTCATTATTGTAGTGATGTGCTGAAAAGAGAACTAGGAAGGACTCAAAGATTAACTGCAGAAGTCAATAAACAGATGCAGTACTAAGAAACAAATGTGCATAATTACTAAAATAACATCTGATGCTGTAGTTTTGCAGCCCTGAAGCCACAGCAAATTAAAAAGCTAAAAACAGGCTGATGACAAGCAGTGAAGTATTATGTTGCCTGCAGTGTGCTATGTGGCCTCATATAGACATTGATTTTCTCATGGGAGAGTTGCTGCTCTCTCAGGAGAAACTATGAAAGTATAGATCTTGAGGCTTTTTTTTCCCACCCAGAGTAAAAATGGCTGCTTCAGGAGAAAAATGACTTGGGAACAACCAGGATTAAATCGCTCCCAGGAAAGTTGCTCCTGGGAAGTGAATATCTGTACATGCTGTGGCTTTTCTCAAAAGAAAACCTAGTCCTCCAGCACTCCCTCCCCCCCTCCCCAAGGAAGACAGTGTGTCAGTTGCTGGATTCTTGGTGCTCCAACAGGGAGCAGAACATGCTCCCTTCATAATCCTCACATTGTGCTAGAGGGAAACAAGCTGACCATGGGCAATTTGGGTCAGCCAATCCGTTCTGCCCTATGTATTACTGCCATCTGTTGCCAGGCAGACTGAGAGAGCCTCCAGAGCATGCTGAGATGCACAGTGTCAGCACTGAAAGCTCTCCACTCTTCAGGGCCTCAGAAATTGAATGTCTGTACATGTGGCCCTGGGTAAGTGTGTGTGTGTGGTGTTTTTTTTTTTCCTACCAGGAGGTCAAACCTGGGAGAATTCTCCCAGTTATTTCAAATGTGAGTATGCAGCCTGTGTTTTCTCAAAGTTATTGCCCATGGCCTAGTGGAGATTCAGAAGCATTGGTCTAAGTACATCTGTTATAACCTGTCTGTCAAGCAGGGCGTGAGCTGTCTCTGGTAGCAATGGCTTCCTCATTACGTGACCATGTGAAGTGACCGAGCTTTATTGCAGATCGATGTTGTTGAAGCCACACTTCATTTCAGAAACTGAAAGCACTTTTTGCCTAGTAACTTTCTGAATCTCAATATGCCTTTTAAATAGGAAGGGTATATATTTATCCATGTATCAGGTGAGATGGCTCATTCACTTCTGAAATGTTGCACCTACAGAGTAGAACACTACAGCTGTTGAAGACCATACAGTGCTCACCCTGAGTTTAGAGTGAGAAATACATTGTAGAGCAGCTAAACTACCCAGCATTCTCTTTACATGCATAGGAGCTAGTCTCCATTTCTTGTGACCTTACAAGCTAAAAATAATAAACAATCCCATGTTCAACTGAAGGGGAATCTAGAGAGGTAGGAGGTCATTTTTAGAACTGCATGGATCCAGAGTTTCCAAGCTGGCACAAGAATAGGGGTATGTCAAACTTTAAGGAAGAATCATGTCCAGAAGTTGGCATTTTGGATTAACTTGAAAGTTTGTCTTTTTAATATTTCTGGCCTGGGTCTCCAAGATCTGTGACATCTCAGAAGTGAAGAAATTGAAAGCCGTAGGCCTCCTAGTCAGTGGGTAGTCATAAACAAGGTGGTGGGTAAGCCAGTGTAGCCTGGTTTCCATCTATGTTTTGATCCAGTCTGATGGGGAAACTGGTCTGAGAGGACATTCCTGACAAGCTTTGATGGCTCAGTGACCATTCTCTTCTTTCTATTTCCCCCTTTCTGCTAAGGTTGACATCCCCAAGAAAAGTGGATGGACCTAAGACAGGCAGCATGATGTTGTGAACTAATCTCCAGTTTGGGAGCTAGAAATATCTGTGTCTTAATCTCAGCACTGTCAGTGATTTACTGTGAGACCTAGTGCAAGTCAGTCACTTAACTCTTCTGTGACTCAGTTTCTATTGTTAAGTATAGTATTAATACTAGATTGCTGATCTCACTAGAATAGTTTAAAGCTTAATTTAATTACATTTGGTGAAGCTTTGAAGAGACAAACTACAGAGTTTTACAACTCCATGTGTTTCCAGTTAAAAAAAAGAGGGGGAGTGATGTGTGCTATCAGGACACTATTTAGAATCAGTGTTGCAAGAAGATACAGGATAATGATGCCTACAGTAAGGGAATTCATGCTTCAGCCCTTTGAATCAGTATTAAAGACTGTGAACTCTTTGGAAAAGGGACTGTTCTCTATTAGATGTCTAGTGTGCCTAGAACACCTCTAAGTGTTGCAATCTCTAGGGATTAGCACAATAAATAAATGATCAGAAATGGAAGGTTTAGGATGACACCAAGTGTCATAACAGTACAAGACACTATAGCAAGTGTCTTTCTCCTAAGATCCTTAGGTTTCCTATTATCTGCAAATCTCCACATTTTACTGCTTGCTCCAGTCGCTAGGACATTAAAGCATTGTTCACACTATAAATAAAGAGGATGAAATTACAGGGTACTTATTCATGCTAGCTAGGAAGCTGAATAAGCTTGAAAGGGCTTCCTGATTTCTTTCCAAATTCAAAATGTTATTGTGTTACTATGTAATCAAATAAATAAGGTGTTAATCAAAGTGATGTCAGCCTTGGACTTACAATAAAAAAAATATTCTGCTGTAATCAGAATAGTATAATTAAGCAATGAAGCATGACAGGGCATGAATTATGGGGCAATAATTTACACCTCTGTTACTGCTGTGGGCCGTGGCTTTGTGCCATTATAGTACCTAACTGTACCTTGATATGCAATTTGATCCAAGTAGTGAAGTATGCAAAACAGCCGTTAAGAGAAAAATCTTTATTTGTATATTATCCATCCTTCACGGATATTATAATATATGGGTAGTACAAAATATTTGTGGCAGAGAGAGGACGAGCACAATACTTGTGCCAAACACTAGAATGAGTTAAGTCTCTTAAGTGGGCGTGTGTAGACAAAACAAGGGCCCTAAATTGAAGTGGTTGGGTTTTAAAAACCCCCGCTTCAATTGGGGGCTGATTAAACCCACGTGCCGTGCACACACCCTGCTGACTTACCTGCCTCTCCAGTGGGGAGGGAGGGACGAGCTGCCAGTGAGCGGAGCAGTCCCTGGGCTGTTTTGGGGGGAGGGTTGGTGCTTCCCTCTGCGGCAGCAGTGGCCCCCCCCACCTCCCCCGAGTGGCACCCACCCATAGGCACCTGTCTTGGGCGGTCCCAGGAGGCACTGCAGCCACAGAAGGAAGCACTGGGCCCCCACGCAGCTCACGCACGCACAGCTCATGCAGGCAGGCAGGCTCCAGAGGAGGGGGGGAAGATCAGACTCGCGGCTTTTCTTGGGTGGAGCTGTCTTCCCGGGCTGCTGCCAGGCTGCCTGCAGGGCTTCCTTCAGAGCCATGGAGCTACACGGAGCCCAGTGCTTCAATCTGCAGCTGTAGGGGCAGCAGACTAAACCTCCTTGGAGGAGTTTTAGTTTGCTGCGCCCAAAGTCATTTAAGGTGCATTACACTGCTGATTTTCCTACAGCAGCTGGAATTAAGGTGCAATATGCAGCTGAGGTGTGCAAACACCAACACCATTAAAGTGGTGCAAAAGCACTTGGCATGCTTTAAAGTGTCCTGCACACATGCCTCTTGTTTCGTCTACACATGGTGACTTCAGTGGCAATTGTGTGCATGTATCTGCAAGCAGAGATTTTGACCTTTAGTTGATTTCCTAGTAGAGGCTTCATAACACACCTATACACCATTTAAAATGAATTTAACATGGTAATGAGCTTTGAGATTCTTCGAGGAAATGACTTGGAGGCATTATTATTGCTGACAAAGCTCTAGCTGCAATCTTAGTGATATAGGAGATGCTTACAGTTTCAAAGGCAGGCATTCATAAGACCCCATTTTGCATGAGGCGTTAGCTTATCATCTTATTTCTCTCCTTTCTTCCCCATGATCGATGTAGGGAGAGTGTTTGAATAGACTTAAATGAGTTGTGTTGAGCCATTCAGAAGATGAGTCCTTGGGAAGCATCTGAATAGTTCAGGCTTTGGCAGCACATTCTCTGAATAGGGAAGAATGTAGTCTGTTACTTAAGCAAACACCTGCTTCCTCTGTAATTAGATTAGTTATAAAGGGTCAAATCCTGCAGTCATTATTTGGGCAGAATGCCTGCTGAAACTGGTGGTCATCTGCCTGAATAGGGATCTCAGGATATATTCCAGGTACTTGGTTTGGAGATATGTAAAAGGTCATTTAAAAAAAAAAAAACAAAGCAAAAAAAGTGGTACCACATCCTCCCCCACCCCCATCAAAAGTGGGATAGCAGGCAACTTACTCAGCCCTTACTCACTCTTTTATACAAAGAGTAAGAAGTAGCTTTGGCAATAGATCTCATTAACTAACTGGTGTTCCTGCTGCTTCCTGGCCCAGCAGATGTTCTATAAACAGGAGACTGTTATGGCTAGGGACCTACTGTAGGGACCTACCAAATTTACGGTGGAAATAGAGCGTGTGGTGGTTCCTTTTAATCTTGCATATTCCCTCATGTGCACGTTGCCCCTGGTGCCCCCCCACTGCTGATTAGCAGAGGACCTTGCTGCTTCCTCCTGATCTGCAAGGAAACTAAAACTGTGCTTTTAAACAGGGTGCTGTTTTTGCTTTCCTGCCAGTTTGCAGCAAACAGCCGGGGTGTCCGGGGCCTCTCAGCCAATCAGTGTTGGAAGACAAAAAAGGCACCATATTTAAAACCATAGGTTTTTACCTCTCCACTAATCAGGAGTGAGCTGCAACCAGGGCCCCTTTGCCAATCAGTAGGGGTGGGGGGTGCAGGGGAACTTGCAAGATTAAAGGAGCCACAGTGCACCCCACTTCCACCATGAATTCAGTAGGTCCCTAATTATGGCTCACTATCTGCTGGGCTGGGAAGAAGAGGTTTTGTACTCAACTGCAAGGACAAGTATTGTACCTCATAAGAAGCCCACTCAGAGGTGGTTTCTCCGACATCAGCTCACAGGCACAACCTCACCGGAAGGGATTTGTACACAGGGGCATAGCATAGCCAGGCTGCTCAATTGCTGTCCTGGGCTGCGTCTCCATGAGCAGGAACGTGCGGTTTGCAGCACCTCAAAGCCTTTTGAGGTGCCATGAAATATATGCGGCACTCGTGAATCCGTTCGCCGCACTGCATATTTGCAGTATGGCAGCAAAATTAGATACTGGGAAATCCTGGTATCTAAAAAAACCACAGCAGAAAAAAGTGGGGTGGCACATGTGGCTGCAGCATGTGCTGCCAAAAAACCACAGCCTGACTGGCCAAAGCCACACTCTGGCTTCTGGCCAGACTCTGCACACACAGGTCACGAGTGCTGCTGCCCTGGGAGGCCCCCAGGTCCCCAAGTAACATTGCTGGGGCCAGCCCAGGTGCTGGCCTCGGCCTCCCCTACCCTACCTGGGGCAATTTATGTGCACCAAAGTGTGCATGCAGGGGCATGCTCAGGGATAACTAGCAGCGGTACAAATATGTGCCACTGCTATTTGTCCTCAGGGAAATGCACGTTTCCGTTCATGGGGATGTGGCCCTGGCGTATGAGCAGCCAAATCCTGCCTGTTTCTTGGCCAAGGGTGCTACAGGCACCAGTCAATTCTGTGCTCTCTTGCCTTTCCACTGCACCTGCACTGATACCTTGTCAACAGCATAGGCATTTAGTAGTCCTGTTCAAGGGTGAAATGCATCATTCTTCAGGTAGACAAGGTTCTTTGGATAAATATGATATATTTTCCTAGACCAACTCAAGTAGTTGGAAAAATTCTTCTTTACAAGCTTTCCGGTATAAATACCCTTCATCAGGCTGAGGAAGCATCTGCAGGTGGTGTGTGCTCTTCAGGTTGCTCTTGTATCAAAAAAAAAAAAAAAAAAAAAAAAATTCTTGGCAATATTACAGGAAATGAAATGATCCTGCGGCTAAACATGTATTGAACCAAACTTTGCTGACAAAAGCTTCTATCCTGGCTGCGACACCAAAGCAGTCTAGGTCCATAAAGTTATCTCACTGCTTGACATGCTTCTGTGCCTGTTTGCTGTACTTGTAAATCAGTTTTGATGAACAGTCCTTTGAAACCCATTTCAGCTGATGTATGTACTCGTGAGAATGAATGAACTTTCAAGCAACTGACAGTGCCAGACCTCTGTAAGTCAAATATCTTTTTGGGGCTTTGAGCCTCGGAGTGCTAGGAAAAATAAGAGTTTACAAGATGCGCAGGCATTATTTTCTTGAGAGCTTTCACCTTGAAAAGCAAGCTGTGTCCTTGGGGTTTAAAGACTGTCAGCCTAAGCATGTATAATCGGAGTCCAAGGAGATATGGATCTTTTTTTCCTGCTCTTCAAGTGAATTTAATGCTGGTAGGAGGAGCTGGTTTTACAGCTTGTTACCAAAATCCTCTATTTATTAAAGGAAGGGATGTAACGTAGTCAGTGCAAACTTCTTTCCATTGCTCATGTGGTCTGGAAGGGGCATTCATAACAGTAAGTGATAATAATAGCGAAGACACTTGGGACTGAGTTGCTCTGGTTTAGCTTTCACTTATCCCAAGGTAACTGTGAGTACATGGGCAGTTATCACAGGCTAGCTGCTCTGTGTAACTCTTTTCCCTCTGTTAACTTGCTTTAGTTGGTTTGATTGTCCATATCCTAGGACTCTGTGCAGCTGAGGAACAAGGGATCAGCTTATTTATCAGAAAATAAAGGACATTCAACTCAAAATTGTTGCAAGAGAATCAGTTTTATGACATAATTGAGACCAAGGGTCTAATAGGATTCCAAAAACTAGCTGGACAGTGATAAAGGACGACAATATATGGAGAAAAATATTGAGCCTTGTTTTAGCATTCATGCTTCCAGCCATTAGCAACACGGTGTGAGCAAGACAGCTGCCCTTAAGCAGGTTGTTGACATCTTGTCTTCTGTGGACCTGTACACACTGACCTGAAGGACCTGGCATCGATCAGTCTTTGAAGACAGGAGTGCGAACTGTCTTCCTGTTGACTGCTTGATGTTTCCTCCAGATAGCACTGAGACCTAAGTCCCATCCCCTCATCACCTTGCATGCAAGGTCAGGCATTGTACAGGGGCTGAGAGCTGGAAGGCCTATAGCTCATTCAGGAGATGAATAATCCGGATGTGCCAGAGTCCACTAGCTGGAGACGACCAGTCAATTCTTGCTGTGCACGAGGCTGCCTCTACAGGCAGTCTTCCTGACCGGAGGCTGTGCTGCACATCTGGAGGAGGATTCTCATTTTCTCAGCTGATATTGCAGATGGCCTTCGATTGCAGGTTGATGTAGAAGTCAGCGCTTGCTATGAGAGGAAGGAAGAGGAGAATCATGTCCTGTTAAGTGTTCGGAAAGGAAATTTCTATCTTTTCTTTTCTTTTGACATTCAGGTATTTTTTCAGTCTAAGCCTTTTTTGTTTTTCGTGTTTCATTGTCAGATTAAACAATATGACTGTTTAATTAAGTAATCAACAAATCCCAAGTTACGTGAGAGTCTATCTTTAATCACTGACTGTCTGCCGCTATAAGAACAGAAAGGCTGCCCCAGGAGCGATTTGTAAACACTTTATATTTGATCTGTCATTACCATAATTAAGTCTTAGTAAGCCACCTTGAACTGTTTCTGCATTAGACCTGTATCTTTTAAGGCCTCTTTTTCCTAAATCAGAGTTTAGTGGGTCTCACTTAGCACTGGTGTAATGCCATAGGTTTAGCTCCCGATTTTATGCTAGGGTAAGAGTGATCAGAATTAAAGCCTCTTAAGTCTGAAGGGGTTTTCTTTGGATGGGGCTAGTTTTGAGTCATGCCTGGGGATTGTGACTCAGGTCTTCAAAGGTTTTCGAAAGGTATATAGTCACTGTTCCATTGGTGATAAGGCTTTTTTTTTTTTTACGATAAAAGCACGTTAGCTGAGCTTGCAGGAGAATAAAGCAGCTCTATTGCCACACTTAATGCACCAGAACAGGGGGAGGAATCGGAGGATACCCCTGTAGTCCGATCACATTCTCTCCTTGGTTTCATATATGGACCCTATCAGGAAAGTATCTCCATTTAAGAAAACACTTAAGCACACACTTAAATCCCATTAAAATATGTAACCAAGTCCTTTTTAACTATGATACATGTACTTAAAAGCATGTCTGTGGTGAGTTTAAGCCTATGCTATCTTGAATTGGGGCGTATGTGGCTCAAATAGAATTCAAGGAGTTGCCTTCCAGGGCAAAATGTGGTCTTAAAATTTGAATATCCAAGGGACACACACATTATTCTCCTTTTGACAGCATCACAAGTTGCAGTACTGCTGGCTTAAAAAAAATGGCATGTAGCATGGAGTATCTTTATGTGCCACAAACTGAAAGAGGAGGACATTCTTAATGGTGGGGCTAGAGGATGCTTCTAATGTATGTATAAGGGCATGTGGGCAGGATAGACTTAATTGCAATGCTGAGGTGAAGTGAGGTCCTGAGTTTTCATTCATGTCTCCTTTCCTATTTGGAAAGCACTAAACTTTTGGACCCATTGAATACAGAGCCTAATCTTGCATTTCTTTTGCCTTCACTGATGACAGGGAATGCTGGATTCTATACATCTACTACTTCAGGCATGTTAATCTGACAGGGAAATGACTTACATGGCTTAATTTTTCCACTTAGATAAGATTAACAAATGACTGAGAATTTAGTCAGAGTTAGCAAAATACAATTTTTTTTGTTTTAAAATTTAGCAGTGCCATCTGCAGGAAGCTTAATGAATTCAGCTCAGAACCAGGAGGGCACACCTTTGCTCTTAGTTCTTCAAAACACATTTCGCTGGCAGTATAATGCTTTTCCTAGATAAGCAGAATTCGATTGATAACAGTGTGAAATACGCACGTTCAGATATCAAAGAGTACCTGAGCAGAGGTCCTTTGAGGTCAGACCGTTACCCAGAAGCCTCTGTCTTTGATATAACTGTCTCTCTTTGCAAACTACTTTTTCCTGTAAAGCATTTCCAAACACTCTGCATTACATTCAGATCCTGATCCAACTCTGATGGCAACCTTTCCGTGGAGTTGGAGTCAGCCTTTAACACTCATGTATTTTACTGAGAGCTCTTTTACATTGCATGCTTACTCTCTTTAAATGCACTCAAATAGACAGGCAGATTAGATTATTTAGCACCACACAGTGCAGCATAAGTGATGCTGGTGAGTCATTAAATTACATTTTTTCCTTCTGACTCAGAACCGATTCAATGCCCGAGCACGTTGCTAAGGGGCTCTGTTGTTGGAGGAGTTATTTTTCAGAGGAGGGGAACACCCCCCGCCCCCTCCAAATCCAAGGTCCTAACCCATTACTGTTGTGACGAGGATCATTTGCATGGATAAACTTTATAGAGTTTTTAGCCCTAGAGCAAATTATCCTCAGTTTCCAATAGAACATGGTTGATTTCAGTGCCAAGAGTGTTTTGAACCATCAGGAATAAAATGTTTTAAAGACAATAATAATAGATTATTACAAACACATTATAGGGTTTAAGACCTCTATATGGAAGGAACACCTACATGGAACTTTAGTGTACACAGATATCAAGGTTTTCTGGTTTTGTTTGTCATTTCAGTGGCTGCTTTCAATTACTGTTGCTTGCATGCAGCCGTCTGACTTGCACCTGCTTCGCAGACAATGGAGCTCACCGTAGGGTGATCACTGTGCTTTGCAGATGTTCTCAAAAACCCACCTGGGATATGGGAGGACTAAGTTCAAGTCCTGTTCTTGCATAAACATCCTAGATCAATCTGAGCAGGGGCTTCTGAGGAAAAGCTCAGACAACTAAATTATTCCTTCTGGAGGAGAGCTGAGGGGGAGATTGATTGGGTCCCAGTATAGATTAGGCTGACTAAAGCTGAGGCCAGCGGGGAGATCAGCGTAATTTTTTTTAATGCTACAGTTATGTCATGCAAGGATTAGCATGGATGTACTGTACATCCATGCATGTAAATTGCTTTTTATTTTTTCATGCTGGTCCCAGTATTGAGCAAAGTGGTGCAATGCAAAAGTGCTGGGCTTGCAACCCTGAGGTTGATGGAGTCCAGCCCTCCTCTGCTAGTGCTGGCCTGTTGGCTTTTTCCTCAGGGGCTGGAGTAGATAACCCTTGAGGTCCTTTCTAAGTCTATGATGCTAAGATTTGTTACTGGAGAGAACATACTACAGCACTGGCATGATTCTTTTAATCTTATTCAACAGTGGAAATTGGTGGAGGGGCATCTTTTTTACTTCTTGGTGCCACTGCATTTCATCTGTCAAGAGAAGACCTGCTGTCCTGGGTTGGACTGAAGGCCCATCTAGCTCTGTATTCTGTCTCTGACAGTGGCAAGTAGCAGATGCTTTAGAGGAAAAATATTAGAAATGGGGTGTGTGACACATGATCCATCCCTTGTTACAGCCTCCCAGTCACCAGCAGTAGGTCACGTCCTGTTGTGTTCAGTAGCCCCAGATGGAAGTGTGCTCCAAGCATTTGTCTAATCCCCCTTGGAACCTGATTATCCTATTGGCTTTCATTATGTTTGGGGGAAGTAAGTTCTAACAGGTTCTGAATGACATGTTATAACAGGGTGCTGTTAAAAAGGGATTGTCTAATTTAATTGTTGCTAGTTACCTGAACATCCAATTCAATTTGATAAAGGAAGGAAAAGGCAATTACCCTACAAATTAACCATTTGCAATTAACAGCTTTGTTTCATATTGCTCTTGCTATAGTAGCAGTTCCAGGCCTTATGGCTAAGTACAGAAGCTCAAAAAATACAAGGCGGAATTGATTCACCCTTCAATCTAAACTGCGAGGATTGAACTGATAACAAACTGAACTGATGTGCAGTGTTTGGGTGGCCAGGATGGGCAGAAGCCTGCACTGACTCAGGCCATGGGGGTGCTCATATGCACCACCCCTCGTGG
>NW_005842777.1:362676-363014 GCF_000455745.1 Alligator sinensis | reverse complement strand
CTGAACCCAGCTCAGCAGCAGAGCACATCACATCCAACCCAGTCAAGGTCTGCCCAGCACAGGGGGAAATCTCTGAACAGGGCATGTTTCATACCCCCACAGCCAGATCTGGGCTGGGATTGCCCAGCCCTGCTGCTTCCCTAGCTGCCTGCCTCTGAGAGTGTGGAAGATGTACCACCCCCCTGCAATCTCCTACACTGCCCACCCCCGCCAAAGTCTGCCTAGCATGGGGAAAAAGCTCCCACCAGGGGGCTATTTCCACCCCGTCCCCCACAGTTCCAGCTGGGCTGGGATCCCCCCAGCTGCCCTCCTTCCCAAGCCATCGGTCTCCAAGAGGG
>NW_005842777.1:362421-362635 GCF_000455745.1 Alligator sinensis | reverse complement strand
CCCCCCCTTTCCCCCCCCCCCGCCCTGGCCTTCCTGAGCCAAGGTCTGCCCAGAGCTGGGGGAAAGCACCCATCAGGGGGCTTTTTGCTTCCCTACAGCACGGAGCCAGGCTGTGATTGCCCCAGCCCCACCCTTTCCTTGGTTGTTTGCTCGGAGGGCAATCCCAGCCTGGCTTGAGCTGCAGGGAGGCGCAAAACCTTCCTTGCCTGCCTTT
>NW_005842777.1:336525-362335 GCF_000455745.1 Alligator sinensis | reverse complement strand
CCCAGGCCCCAGCTGGGGGAGGGAGTGCCAGATGGAAGTGGGGAGGGGTGTGTTCCCCCTTTTAGGAGGTGGAGGCTGGGGAGAGGGTGGAGCTGAGCTCATCCCTTCCCAGCTTACTGAGCTGGAAGTGGGGGAGCAAAAATCTACCACCACCGGGGCTTTTCCTCCCCTTACTGTACAGCCTGGGGCTAGCGAGGGCTGAGGGTCCATCTTCCTACACCCCCGTCCCACCAGGCTGAGAGGCAGAGACAGAAAGCAGGCTGGAAAGCAGCGATTTTAGTGCCTTCGCTCTGTGACAGCTGGGTTGTGGAGCCAGCCCTGCTCCACTGAAGCAGACCACACAGCCCAGGGCTGCAAAGCATCTTGGGACGCTGGGGAACTGTGAGTTAACTTGAGTCAGGAGGGGATCTGGGACAGAAGTTGCTGAAACCAATTTAAGCTAAATCAGTTAAGTCTGATACCAAATCCAACCAGGTTTATCTTAAACCAGTTTCAGCCATTTTGAAAGTGGTTTATGTGCTCTGAATTTCTGTTCTGTTACAGGTTTAAACTAGTTCTCAATCACTAAAATCAGTTTGTGTGTAACTTCTGTCCCTAGCCCATGAGATCAATGCTTCTATTGTGCTAAATGCTGTATGAACGTAAAGCAAGAGACAATCCCTATCTTGAGGACCTTCCAAGTGAGAGGGGGGTGTAGAAAAAATATCCATTTTACAGAGGAGGAATGAAGCCACCGAGCACAAGTGAGTTGCAGAGTCTGGCCCAGTAAGGAATTAAAGGCCCAATCAGGAATCAGAGGTCCAGGCTTGAGCCATCCTCATACCCAGGATTCTTAGATTCCTTGATGCGTATGTTATATTTGTTTGACCACAATCATTGGGTCAAATTTTGTTCTCATCCACATGGATGTAAATCTGGAGACATTCTAGTGGCTTCAGCTGAATTACTCTAGATTTAAGCTTTTATGACATAAGAGCACAAGACCTTCTCTACGTTTACACAGTGTCAGTGAGATCAGAATCTGGTATGTTGTGGCATAGGGTACAAGCCACTACCCCAAATCCACAAAGATCGAGGTGGCAATTTAGCGTACTTCATTCTTAACACTAGGTTTCTATCACTTCATGTTGTCCTGGGAGGCTTTTCATAATGGCTGCTGAAAGAGGAACTTGTTTATCGGGTCAAAGTTTGTTCACCCTTCTTTTCATCAGGAAAGAAAGGTGAGGGTGAGGTTATTCCACGTATCTCTCTCACATAAACTTAATTGCTTTGGAAAGTGAACTGCAAGTAACAGTTCAAAGAAACCAGATATCATAAACGTAAATTCTACCTTCGTGGCACAAATCTCTGGTTCTCTTCCATTACAATCGTATGCATGTATCAGCAAGCAGAGTCTGATCCACTGTGCTTTGCAAGAAGAGGGAGTTGTGGGAGCTAAAATGGGAATGCCCTGTGTTTTTTTTTCCTTATGTAACTTGGCTACACCCTGCAAACTGGTTCGTGTAGTGTTCAAGTTTCTGGTAGCTTTGGCATTTTAAAATTGGAATCATCCTTTTAAATTCAGCTGAAAAGGGGCAACTAATGTCATCGTATTATGTATGGTATGTTAGGCACTTGAACCTAGGATAGGTGAAACTACTAGAAATAAAAAAAAAAATTAGAGGATGGATATCCTCTTAACTTTGCTTGGGGCTATTAATGATTCTTTGCAAAATCACTGTATCTGTAGATCACTGGGCCATAGTATGCACCCAGTTGATCACGTTACAGTTCAGTTGTGTGTGTTTTTTTCAAATCCCTTCCTTTTGGGCCCTAATCAGTAAGGCAGTTAACAATATGAGCAGTCTCATCAAAGTCATTCTGTGCATTCGTGATGGCTGCAACCGTCTCTGACACCAAGGAACAAATTCTCAATCCTTGGAACTAACCTACAGATTGAGCTAAAGGGCCCCACTTTCAAACTAAGAGGTATTATAGACTTGCCTCACCAGAGGCTGATGAGGTACAAGTGGGGACATGGATAAAACAGTGCTCAGCAATAACCCTTAATGTTAGAGGTGCGTGCTTCAATATTTTGCTGAACTGGAGATTTGGTGAATAACTGAATCCTAGTAATTCAGTTAAGGACTCAATTAGCATTAAGAGATCTGGGAATGGATGTACAGTTTTCAGATAAATGGAGAGGAAAGACACAACTGAACCTTGTATAAATGCAAACTTGTGCTTTTTAAAAAGAGCTCAGAAGCCGTTTCATTGCCCTAGAAAAATAAGAGAGAGTTCCCATAACTTTTGGACAAACTTTTTGCAATAGCTGATGAGTAATGTTTCCATTTGCTTAGTTTGTATAGGGCATAATGAAATATAAATGCCATGTGGAATGTTTTGTCGAAGAAGAGTATTTATTAATAGCAGATTTGAATTCATCATCCTGACTTTAATTCAAGCAGGGCTTTTTTTTTTTTCTCAAGTTCCTTAGATCCTGCTGAGCAGTGACTGATGTGTGTTTATTTCAGGTGAGTCATCAGTGTCATTAATATTATCTTATTTACCAATGTTTGTCATTTTATAGCTTTTAACTGGCAGGGTGACTCACCTCACAGTGAAATGGAGAACAAGAATATAAGAGGCTTTTTTCCTTCTTCCTTTTTGGCCTGGGATAGGAACCGAGAATAACCTTTGAGGCGAAGTCTGAGTCATGCAGTTATTGTATTTACCTCTGCTGTTGTGAGATTTAATAACTACAAACATCCCCATGCACGAGGAAAAATCTGTGATTTAGTGTTCATGTTCACTTGCCTTCCACTGCTCACATGGAAGGAGAGCTCCCATGCAGCAGCTCACTACAGCGAGGAGATACTGAACACCACTATCATTCTCTAGAGCATTATACAACATAACGAAGGAGGCCAGGAGAAAAAAAGACAGGGTAAAGCAAGAGAAATACTCCCAGAATTGCCCTTCTATTGGTCATTGTTGGGTTAAGTGAAATGGTTTACGGTTCTGCACATTTCCATTCACTTTTCGGCCTCGATGTTTGGGACAAATCTGGCCAAACTTCATCAAAACTTCCTTCTGACAAATCTGAAATAATGTCCTCCCAATAGCTATATACAGTCATTGCCATGCAGTTTTGCATTGCACTGGTACCTAGAGGGCTTCCATTGTGCTTAGGCTTTGTATAAGAAATGCTGGGACATTCCTTGTCTCCACCCAAGATGGAGCTCCATAACTGCTATATAATTTGGGCACTGAGATGTTAAGAACTAGATTCAGTAAAAGACTTGGAATCCTAAGAGGTTAGGTGCTGCAGGGCCACATTTCTCAGTGGTGCCTGGACACTGGAGTGAGAGAGATCTATACTGCCTCCTGTGTTAGACTGGGCACAACATTGAGAAATAATCCCTGCCCACTTGCACCCACTCCTTGTGCCTCCTGGCCTGCAAATCCGGGTAGCAGATGACTTAGCATGGCTCTGAGTGCACACCCCAGCATAGTGCTCAGGCTCACTGTGCTAGTGCAAGCACTGAGAGCTGTGCTAATCTGTTGGTTCCTCGACTTTGTAGGCTCATGCATGGAGCTGGTTCGAGTGGTCAGCATAGACGTTCTTCAGGGCCCTTGGTAAGCTGGTTAGCTTCCTGTACTTTGCATGGGGAGAGCTAGGTGTCTGGAAATGGGATCTAAAACAAGCCCGTACAGAGCAGGGAGATGCCTAAACTCCTCAAAGTCAGTGTGCCGCTGCCTAGAATTAGTCTGTAGGAAGCTGTGAGGATACGGACATGAATTAAAATTCCCCCAGACCCTCACTTACAGTTCCTGGAGGCACCTCCATCCTCTCAGGGAGAATCAAGCCAGGAACCTTCCCTGAAGGCACCTACACCTTTTCTTTCTAAGAACAGTGCAGGGCTCACTTTTCGTTTAAAATGTAGCTGGGGAGGATGGGCTTGGTGGTGTTTCCTGTGTTGATACTAGCAATAGTAAAGAATACTCAGCTAGCAGGATCAATTCCCTCCTCAGCCAGAAGGGATTCAAACTAAGGGTTACCATCCTCACCTGTAGGCTGTTAGGCACGAGGGCATTCTCTTTAACTTCTGTCTACACTGTGCTTGGTAAAAGAAAAAGGAAACATGACTCTAGCCAACAAGTATTTCATCACGGGCTTGAGCAGTGGTTTTCTAAGTGGGTTTCATGGAATTGGGGGGGGTTCCACAATAAGTCATCAGGGGTTTCCGCAAAGAGCCTGGGATTAATGGCAGAGTAGGCCAGGAGGTGGTGCACTGCCATTATGCAGCGGGGCCACCTGGCTCCCCGTCAGTCAGTCCGCAGCAGAAGACATGATGTGAAAGGGTTTTGTGACTTTAATAAGTTTGAAAACCACTGGGATAGAGTCAGTCCAGGGAGTCCTGGGAGCAAAGATGAGCCCCAGGTTTCTCTCCTCCCAGGTGACTGCTCTAGCTACTGGGCTGATGAATCATGCTTACTCTTGGTTTTTCAACAGGAGAGCACCCTTTGCCCAGGTCAGACCATCACCTGGTGGTAAATAATGTGGATTTAATGCCGTCAGGCGGAGTTGAAGAACGGAGCCCCTGTTTCCCACTTCCGGTATGAGTGCCCTAAACACTGTGGTATTGTATGAAGGGAGACATCACCACTCCGGGCCCTTCCATCCATGTTAGAAAGTGTTGGCTGCTGCTGTCTTTTGTACAGAGCCCAATGCTCTTGGTGGTGTTGAGTCACTCTGCTAACCCCCATCAAACCAAGTTCCTCAGGGACCTGAGCAGCATAAGGATCAGGATGTAGGCAGTCTGGCCTAGTGGGCAGGCCACCAGGGGAGGCCCAGAAACAGGAGCTTGAGTCCAAACTTCCCAAACTGAGGGAGACTTCCCGGAGCAGAACCGAGTCACAGGCCAAGTTGGGCTGCTGGAGTCAGAGACTGAGTTTCCAAAGCAAAGGGGAATTTCCAATCAGGCAGCATCCAGAAGCAGAGGGGAACAGGGTCAGAAATGAGAAAATCAAGAGAGCCAGATCCAGGGAGGCAGCAGACCTTCAGGCAGAACTGTTGGCTGGCTTGCAGCCTGCTGCCACAGGTGAGCTGAAAGGGGAGGCTGCTCTCCCCAGCAGTCAACCTGGACGCTCAGAAAGCGTCCAGCAGGTTCATCAGCCATGGTGGGGCTGCTAGATATCTCTGGCAGGTTTAGCACACTGAGCAATTAGTCCTGGCTGGGCTGCCTGTTAGGGCCCCTGACACAGAAACATCTACTTTGTGTTTCACTGCTTATTTGCATGTATAATCACTTGGTTTCTGCTTTCTACCAAAGCTAATAGTTTAAAGCTCATTGCATGCTAATGATAAATGAATTAATTTGGCCTTTTCTATTTTCAAAAAAAAAAAAAAAAAATTTGATTGAAGGAAAATGCCAATCTGGGTCGACTCCAGGGCTGGATTATGTTATATAAATCCTCTGCTCTGTTGCTTTAATAAGACAATTACCCTGAGTGATATTTCTTCTTTACTGGTGTGCAGGAAATTGAATCTCGCATCTAGTTTCACAGATTGTGACTCATGGGTTACCTGTCTGAGATTATGGGAAAATGACTGTGATGTTCTACTGTATTTATCTAATGAGTTGAAGAAGCTTGAGCAGAAAGTATGCCCCCACCCCTCCAACACACACAAAAGTGCCACGCATTACAGTACACAATGGCTGTTTTGCCTGTAGCTCTCAGAACGCATTTCTGGCTGAGTCCAACTCTTCCTGCACGCTCTCCAGGCAGAGTACTGAGGATGGTGCTGGGATTTCTCTCTTTTACCTAGGATCATATATATGGGCAAATGCAAAGGATGGACTGTGGGCTTATCTGTATTCTCCTCTTTCAAAGAGTTAACATTTAGGCATATTTAGTTGATTATACAAGTTCTTAACTTCCAAACCTCGAGTACCTAAAGCGTTGGTCTTCCCACCTCCTCTGTCAAGGGAATGGCTATGCTAGCCTGGGGTTTTTTCCCCAGTTAAGAGGAATTATTTATCAGTTAACTCAAGTTTGGTAGCAACTGGTTATATGTTTGTAGTGCCTAATATGGCTGTTTTAATTGCCTGTGGCTTGCCACATGGCTAAGCTGGTGCAAAAAAGCTTGTGGCTGTCCTCACTATGTAGAGCAGGATCACTCCTTCACTTTATTTCCCCTGAGATATTCACCAGTATCCAAAGGAATCAATCACAGGGGTAGTTCAATTCTAGCTAACCGGCCCTTTTTCTGACCTATTAAAGTCTAATTAGCTCATAAATAATGTGGGGGCTGGAGGCCATTTAGAAAACCAGAGGAAAGAGCAGCTAGCAATAAACAGCAAAAGTGCAGATCTGGAAAAGACCAAATCAATGTCTGAGTCTACGCTCGCGGTTTTCAGGAGATCTGAATGCTCTTCTTACAGGGAGCAAGGCGGAGACACTCTGATGGTCCCTGAACAACAGTTCAGTCTGCTCAGGCTGCTCTGGACACCAAGGGTCTTGGAGAGGATTTCTGCTCTGTCACGCAGGACTTATATTGGGCTGCCCCCTCAACCAGCCAGTGTCTGAAAGGCAGACATGCTGTTGAAGTGGTTGAGAATTTTTGGCAACAACAAAATAAAATCCAGAGCTTTTTGATCACTTCTGGCTGAGTGACTCCTAAGCATTTCCTCTGAGGTGTGGAGCGGCTGCATCTCTTACTGTCACCGCGTTGTGCTTCAGGTTGGTGGGCTCTTGTTAAACAGAGCACTGAACTTAGGACGGGTGGCGCAAGCAAGGCCAGTTCTGCCAGTGAATTCGCAGGACACGGGTGTTCCTCTCTCTCTCTCTCTCTCTGCTAGCGATTTCCTGAATTATTTCAACATGCCACTGATCGGCGTGGGGTCAAGAGTTCTCTTTACTCAGCCCAAACTGAGGATCAGTCTTTCATTATGCCCATTTACTAGTTATGCAGCTAGGACTCTGAGGCTCTCAATCAACTATCTGTGAAGCACTCTGAGTGCCATGGGTGGGGGAGACAGAGAAGAGCAAAGGCTGTTAAGCATGCACATCTGGAAAAAGGATCCACTGTCTACGGTGCGGCTGTTTGTCATGAAGTTGAGCATAGGCATATTTATTCATAGACAGAACGAAGGAGAATATATTCACTCCAGTAAATTATTTGCATCTTTGATGGAGTGACTGTCAAGGTGGGAAAAGCATATAGCTGAAGATACAATGACTGTTGTAATAATTGAATACATCTTAGCTAGTTTTTGAGCCTATAAGCTCTGACAGGTATAAAGATCTCGCACAAGTACAGTTCATCTCAAGAGAAGCAGAACAACAAAGTGATGGATGAGTTCACTGATAGTTTCACTAGGGTTTAAGCTTTTTTGGGGTAGTGACTTTGACTTCATAGCAGGCTGCAAGCGGCTTACCACATCAATGTAAAATAAACATAGATACTTAATAATGGCAAGATTCAAAGTGGTGAGGCAAGCTTTGACGATCAACAGTTATAATGCACCGCTGACTCATTTGCTGTAGATATCATTTGGGTGCAAAGTTCTTTTGTTTATTTTAGTAGGGGAAGCCTGGCTTTCAGTAATGAGATCCAAATGCTAGTGGTTTTGGTCCAGGGTCATTGGTTTTGTCATAGAAAATGACTATAATGTTCTATAGCTACAATGTGATGGATAATGCAACACACCATAATTTTTTAGGGCTGTTTAGCAAAATAAAAATTACCCATAAGATCTTGGTCACCCACTGTTCATGCCCTCTTCCTTTAGCATGTATACTTGTGGAGGTAGTTGACTCATGATAGCAAGGTCAGTGTCTCGGCAGTTTGTATTGCTAAACACTGTTGTAAATTGTCTTGATGTGGACAATGTCCTTACTATTTCTTATTGCCGTGGGCCAGGCCCTGCTCTTAACTGTACATGGGTCTGTGTTAAGCTTCTGCTTATACTTTGCTAGAGCACAGAAAGCTTATACCTCCACCTTGAAGTTATAGGCCTCACCTTCACTAGAGTTTTTAATTGCTGTGGCACTTTACTGACTGATACAACTTATTCACTGTACTGATAGCACAGCAGAATAAGCCAAGAGCTGCACTGCATAACTTAGGCTGACTTTAAAGCACAGTATAGACAAGACCTGAAAGGATTCAGGCCAGTAGAGCTGGTTATTACTACACTGTTTGATAGATGAGTCAACTGAAGCATAGAGCAACGTTTCCCCTGCTGTTAAGTGGTAGACCTCAGACTAAAACCCAAGCATCCTGGCTCCCACCCCTTGTTCTTACCAATGGGCATCATCCCCATACATTTCTTCATTCATATAATGGATAATCTGGTTTTAAAACTGGCCATACTTGGGCTTTTCTTTTAAATACACCAGGCAAAACTATGAAAACAACAACAAAATATGCCAAAACTTACCCAGAAAGACACTATTCAAACCGTACAGAGAACTAGCACAAAAACAGGAAAACACACACCATGACAATGGCCAAAGGTTCTCATTGAGAATCCATGTGGAGGCATCTCTACAGGATTTTTGGTTGAGGAAAGTAATTTTCAAAAGCACTAAGGCAATGTAGATGTGCTGTTCAGTACTACAGCAGGCGAGTCCTGCTGCACTGCTTCCCTAACCAGAAATAATGGAGGTGCTTTAGGGTTTTGAGTTTCGAAGCCAGGCTTACTTAGCTTCAGCGCTGGTCCCAGCTGGCAGCAGCAGCCTCCTGTTATCCAGCAGGCAGATCGGGGGCCTGCCCGCACCCCCGGGAGGGCTGCAGGGCAGTGCCGGACTCCTTTGGAGGGTGCAGGCCCCCGAGCTGCATGCTTAATGACAGGAGACTGGTGCTGCCAGCTGGGGCCAGCGGCAGCACAAATCTTTTTGACACTGGGTGTGGAATAGCCTATGGGTGAAACGTGGAAACAGCATCGAAACAGTGAAACAGTTTTGATGAAACGAAACAGTGCTTTTGAAATGAAATGAAACGTGAAACGAAACACTGTTCCGTCGAAACGGAAGTCGGAGTGGAATGGTGCTGTTTCGCACAGTCCTGATAAGCATGCCTTGCGTGTCTTGGGAGACTGAGTCTCATCTTCCCAGATGGCTTCACAGCCTACATCCCATTGCCTCGCAAAGATTCTGAAAAGCTGCCTTGTGACTTTTTTTGAGTACCCTTTCTGAAAAACTTAAAAGGGGTGTGATTTTTAGAGCAGGTGATCAACACCACCTGAGAATCTGATCCCTTTAAGATGTGTCGGGCTAAGCACCCTAAATCATTAACTGCGCTCAGTTTTATTTTATTGAAGTTCTGGCCCGTTTGAATTTCAAGCTCTTCTCATCTATAGTTTGCAGTTGATATGTTAATTATTCTTAAAGCCATGAAGTAAAATTTATCTTTCTTGGTGCGCACTTATTGTTTTGTTAACTATAACCTCTCTTTTTCGTATGGCGACAGATATCAACTTCCAGATGTATGTGCCACTGTCTGGTATCATCGCTCAACGTGCGGATTCCATCTGCCCCATCTGGGCATTTGTAAAGATTGCAGTTTTTGGGTAAGTGCTGTGCTGTTTGTTGGATCCCGCATTCACACAGGGGGCTGGCCAAGATGTTCACTTTGTGAAGTGTTGTTTTGAAGTGTCTGTATCCAGATCTCAGTCTGTTATGAGTCTCAGTGCACTGTTAAGTACAGTGTTGAGCTTTTTACTGTGGCATCTTCTTGAACATACAGGAGCACAATATTCTGCTGGGGCATATGCTACTGTAAGTTCAGTGTTTCTGAGCACTTTGAAGTTGGTACCTTATGGTGGGCTGGCTAAACATGTAAAGGTAGCAACCCGGGCAGTGACTGTACTGCTGACCTTCTGAATGCAATATTATAGCTGAGGGAGTGATCTAACATGACTCCTAGGTAAGTTGGGGTATGCTCATGGGGCAGGGTGTGTTTGGCTACTCTGATATTTAGTGTGCTCTTGACTCGACAATTGTTCAGGTGGAAGAGTAACGATACTGGTTTATTGATGCTCAACTTTAAGTGCCACTAGTGGAGGTAGTCAGGGGTGAGTCCCATGTCAGTACTCAGCATCTTCCTAGTTCTAGCATCTCAGTTTCTTGGGTGTCTATGGCAACATCATCAGTACACATGTATTGCTTAGATATTGTATGAGGGAAGTTTGAAGTATATACATTAAAAAGTATTGGTACTAGCACTGACCCTTGGGGGACTCCATTCTTCAGAGTTCGTACTCTACTTTTTTCTCTGTGGCTAGTAATGGGTTTTAATGACAAGCTGGAGATCATGTTCGTGATGAAAGTGCATAGCTTGTAGAGTGTAGTTTGTATTTGAAGTGTTGGTGCCATACAGTATCATAGGCAACTGTAAGGTTGATTAAGACTGTACCTATTTTGCCCTCAGTTCAAATCTGTTTTCTATGTCAGATGTAAGTAATATAACTTGATCACTGGCAAACCACTTTTTCCAAAAGCCAGCTTGTTCTTTGGGAGCTGGGGTTCAATGTTTTTCTCTCTTCGCTTCAAGATTATGCAGTCCGTGAGTCTGTAGGTGACATAGTGAAATGGGTCAGTAGTTCTTTGGATCCTCTGGTGGTTTACTGGGTTTCAAGATAGCAATGACATCAGCTTTTCTCCAGATTTTTGGAAGTCTGTTACTTCCTAGACATTTATGTATGAATTTTTGAAGCCATCTTTTCATTGCGATTCTGAGCTTGGTAATGTATTCTGGGAATGTGGTGTTTGGTTCGGCAGCCTGGCCAGTCTCGATCACTTTGATAACTGTATCAAACTTGCCAGAGATGGGATTTGTTAAATTAAAGTTGACGTTGGGTGATTTAAGTTGTTCATGAGTCAGGTGTCTAATCATTTCTGTGCATTGCTTGCTTGGGTTCTTGTATTTGCTGCTGTTGCACAGTATTTTCACAATGCAATTTGCTGGCACAGGACAATGTTGTCTTTCGGCGCTTTTGCAGGTAAGGCAGTTAATGGTGCTCCATGCTTCTCTGCTTGAGTGGGGTCATGTCCAATCCTTCTGTGGTAGTAAGCCTTCTCTCCTCTTTTATATTGTTCAATGTGGCAGCCAGCTGTTCTGTTGTTCTTTTTACAGTTGCAGCATCAGTGCATTGCTTGATGATGTTAGAGCTGTTCTCACTGCTTGTCCCAGCATGGCACTTAACTTCTAGGTACACAGAGTTTGACTATTTCAGTTAGGCAGTTTGTAAAGGTATTGTAGCTTTGATCAGTGTTGGTTTCTGATGGATCCTCTAATTGGTTTGCTCTTTCATTAGTCTTGCTGGAGGTGACAGTGATTTACCTTTTCGTGGTGCCTTCTGTGAGTAGCTGTACAGCAAAAGTAAAATTCACTACGAAGGCAACTGGACTTCCAATTTTTCTAATTTTGATATACTAACTACAAGATGAGCCGGAGCAACCTCTCCTATCCACGACGGGAAAGCTTGACCGTTCCTCAACCTAATGTTGAAGACTGTACCTCACTTAAGCAATCAGTGCTGGAACGCATCACCAGGGAAATAAAGCCACACGCAGTCCTTCTACAAGAAACACGTACAGAGCAGCTGCAGAAGATGAAGCTCTCAGGCTACAGCTTTGCAGATTCTGTAGCCAGCAGGATCCATGGCCTTGCCACCTCCATCAGAAACCACCTGCCATACGCTACCAAGGGACAGAGCACTTCCCAGAGTGCAACAGAATGGAGTGGTGTCCAGGTCGATGACATCATCACTGGTAATATATACAAGTCCCTTTCTGCCATGTTGTCAATCACATCCCTGCCCAGATGACCTTATATGCAGGTGACTTCAATTGTCAACATCAAGATTGACACTCTGTTACTCTGGATACTCTGTTAACAGTAGCAGTGGAGGCAATCTTTGTCTCTGGGCAAACGTGAATGATATCACTTTCATCTATGACCCAGAGGAGCCACTTCACTTCCACTCTGGACATTGGAGCATTCAGACAAACCTGTTCTTGCCTGGGCAAAAAAGGTGACGAGTAAAATACCGATAAGAAAAGTACTTGACATGTTTCCATCATCTCAGCACAGACCTTTACTCATCAGCACCACCAGCTTTTCAGCCCACCAGCTCCCAGATGGAGCTTTTAGAAGGAGATTGGCATAAATGCCAAAGATTGAACCATAACCTGAGAAGCTGAGAGTGACTCAACTCTAGCTTCTGCTTTCGCTTATGAATGTGGTCACTGATGCTGCTTACTAAACCATGAGCTGTATTCTCCACGTGTGGACTTATCGTAAAAGAAATCAGGACTAGTCTATGCCTGTAGGTTAAGAGCTATTTTGGGAAGGCTTGAAAATTTCCACCCTTCTGACTCAAAAACATCAAACCAGTTTTCTCATTTTTAGCATCCTCTTACCACTCCTTTTCCCTTTCTCCCCCTCAAAAACAAAAAATCTTTCCTAATTTGAAATCGTTATAAATATCATGATTTATCTAGCATTCACTGCACTCAACCGCAGTGTTTTGTTTTTTATTTTAGATACAATTAGCTGTTATAAAACTAGCTACTTACTCCTTTCTCTGGGTAGCCACCTGGGTCAGAGACTGCACAAGACTTAGGATCTTTGTGCTCTATGCAGAGCCGTCCATTCGGGGGAGGGCAAATCGGGGTGACCGCCCCATGGCCCTGAACTTTGGGGGGCCCCGTGAACAGTGCCATATAGCCATCGGCATGTGCCAAGGGTGTCACCACTTTGCTCGGCTGCCATGTGCTGCTGGCTCTGCGTCTGGCCACTCAGCACCCCGCCCCCCCCACAACCCTCTCCCTGCACAGACCTCACACAGGCTGATATGCCCCGGACCCCACGCACCCCTAGGGGCGGCTCTGGCTCTATGCTCAGCTGTTGGGGAAACCTCCACGTTATAAAACTTCAGTGGAAAATGAGTGGCCCAGTTTCATCCTTGGATATACCCCAGTGTTTTTTTTACTGAAGCCAGTGACAATTGTGGGTATGTATCCAAGGGCAGATTTGGGATGCAGGCTTCATGGTGGTGGATGTTGCAAGAGCAAGTCCAAGCCTCCAGTAGAAGACTGCGATAAGAACATGGAGGAATGGGTTATTCAGGTGAGGTTTGTTAAGAATGAGTCAATTTTTGTGGGGGGAGGGGTGGGAAATCTCTAAACACTTAAGACCCTGAAATTTTTGTTGATCTGGGATCCTGATCATTTCACAGAAATTTAATACTGCCCCTTGGGTCTTAACCTTCCTCATATTCCCATTCATTGGCATCAGTGATGCCAAATAAAGACTTCCACTTACTTGGTTTCTATGGTCTAACTACTCCGGGTGTTTGGCCACCTTTTCTTCCCTATTATCTACAACACCCTGGATTCTGAGGTGTTCTCTCAGCACAATGCTAGCCTGTTTAGTTTCTAAGATCAGATAGAAACACATGCATTTAGTTTAGCATGGACACACCAGGTCTTGTTCACAATGTATTAATTTTGTGACTTAACAATGAATGTTTTATATTCTACATCATATATTATATACTATTATATTATCTTTTATTTATATATCTATATATAAAAATTTGCAGACAGTAGGGGGAGCTCAAAATCTGTTTGAATTCAAAAGAAGACTAGAAACAGTGATTTGATGTTATTCTTTGCATGTTAACTAGGAAATTCCCATAAATATTCTTTTAAGAATGGAACATATGGACCATAGGGAGACAATTAGAGTATGTGGAACAGGTGATTTTGCAATTAATATGAACAGTCCTTAATAGTTGTATTGAAACACCGCATAATCTTTTAAAATGAAATATTTCTACACCCACAGAGAAAGGTCAGAGGCAGTTTTATTACTTGTTTTGCAGAATAATTGCACAAAAGATTCAGCATTCCAAACCATTAGGAAACTATTGCAACAGCTGTAATTTATGTGGCCAGTAATATTGCTTAGACATAATAGGCCAAATTCATCTCTGTTGTAGCTCCACTGAACTCAAAGATAGCTTGGGATTAAAGATTCGTAGTAGCATAATATTGCGTTCTGTTTTCAAAATGTTGTACAAACACTAGTTAATCCTTGCCACATCCTCATGCAGTAGCATAGGAAAGTGAGGATTGTTGTCCTCCCTTGGGAGCTAAGGAAATCTGAATGGAGAGGTGCTCAGTGGCTTATGTAAGGCAGAAGGTCAGTAGTTCCTGTTTCTCTGAATGACTAGAGCTGTTGTCTCACTTCTCTCATCTAAAATGCATAATTTACCTGCAGTTTCTTGCCAGGGACTTTCCAGGTCCAACAGTCCTTCAGATCTCAGGAAGAAGCAGTGGGCACGCTGGTTTGAGATTTGGTAGATGATTACAAAGAGAATGAATGGAGCACTTGTGGATCCTGGTTTGGAGGCCACAAGAAGGATGTTGGTTTTTTCCTTCCCTATTCCCATTCCTGCAGGGCAGGGGTGTCAAATGCATTTGGCCCTGTGTGCTGGGTGAATGGCAGGGCTGGTCCATGGGCCAGATTGGGCCCACAGACTCCCCTGCTCGCCCCTCCACTCCTGCCGGATCCAGTACCTACAGCACCCACTCTGGGATGCCTGCCCCGGGCTGTGCCTTATACACTGCATACTCCAGCCAGTCTGGGACCTGTGGTGCATGTGGCTGGAGTCGGTGCTATGAGCTATGTGTGTCTCAGAGTCTGTCAGTAAGGCTAGTCCAGTGGCACGCAAGTCAACTCAGATGCAACTCAACTGGCGGCCGGACAGTGCTGGGCCCTACTATCCATGGTTTTATATTGCTTTTGCTCCACGTAAAGTTGTGGATTAAGATCTGTGGTCCTTTCCTGAGATCCCCACTGTGGGTTGTGCTTTACCTGTAAAAGTCCTTAGTCAGTCCATGCTCTCTTGTCCATGCAGCCTCTATGATCAGAAAAGCTAATAGCTTGGAAAGCCAATACCCACCAAATTGTTACTAGCCAAGGAAAAGAAGGAAGGAATGTTATCCCAGCTGTCATGTCATTTCACAGCTCCTTTTTATTTTCTAGCTGCCCTTGATACGTGTTCAAACTCCCTGTGTACCTTTGGTAAAAGGCGTGCAGACTAATACTGTGTTCCATGCTTCAAAAATATATCAACACTTGTTTGTGGAGAACTCAAGCTCTCAGAAGGCAGGAAAGACGGTGATAAAGTTGAAGCTTAGGTTTCTTGTGCCAGAGGTCTTTGCAATATGGTCTCTCATTTTTAATGCTCCATGACAATTGCCAAGTAATGGAAATACAAATTGGAATTTCTCATACACTTTACATGCACGAATCTGCTATTCATATAAATCCAGCTCTTCAGCTGATATAAACGGGCAGAACTCTTTTTCTTTAAAGAATATGTATATGTGTACATACATACGCATGCACGCACGCAGTACCCAGGTATTTAACAGGGGTCCAGATAGTCTTGAAAATTGGGGGGTGGCGCACGCAGCAATCCAAGGCCTTAAATGCCTTTATACAAATGCTTGTAGTATGGGGAATAAGCAGGAGGAACTTGCCCTCCGAATAGCCTGTTCAAACCCAGACATAGTAGGGCTCACAGAAACCTGGTGGGATTCATCCCATGACTGGGCGGTCAACATTAGGGGCTATAGGCTTTGCAGGCGAGATAGAACAGGAAGGAAAGGTGGGGGTGTGGCGTTCTACGTCAAAGAGCAATACACATCCTCTACCAGCACGATGGGGTCAGAGGAGGGGCAGGGTGAAGTGCTCTGGGTCAGGATACAGGGGGGTCATGGGGAAAGGGACTTAACGGTGGGGGTCTGCTACAGACCTCCCAACCAAGGGGAAGAGCTGGACCGTGAATTCTCGGGTCAGCTTGCAGAGGCACTTAAGGCAAGGGATGTAGTTGTCATGGGTGATCTAAATTACCCGGACATCTGCTGGGAGGAGCAGTCAGCCAGGTCAGACTGCTCACGGAGGTTCCTGGCCAAGATACAGGACCTCCACTTAACCCAGGAGATGCACAGTCCTACCAGGGGGAATGCCCTGCTGGACCTGGTCCTGGCCACAGGTGACAACCTGGTAAGAGGGCTCCAGGTCCTCGACCACCTGGGCGATAGCGATCATCGCTTGCTGGAATTCATCATCCAGTGCAGGGTGTCAAGGGCCTGTAGCAAGGCAGTAGCCCTTGACTTCAAGAGGGCCAACTTCGATGAGTTGAGGAGATTAGTGGGAGAGGCGCTGGGGTCCTTGAGAGTAAGGGAACTCAGTGCCCAAGATGAGTGGTCATTCCCTAAAGAGACGATACTCAGAGCCCAAGGGGTGACAATCCCAACAAGAAGCAAGGGGGGTAAGAGTACCCAAAAGCCCCCCAGCTCACCAAGGGCATTCGTGAATGCCTGACTGCCAAAAAGGAGGCGTACACCTGGTGGAAGGGAGGGGCTATCACCAAAGAGGAGTATGCCTCCACCACTCGGGTCTGTAGGGGGGCTGTTAGAAAAGCTAAGGCAGGTACAGAGCTAGGGCTAGCATCAAGGATCAAAGATGATAAAAAGTCCTTTTTTAAAAATATAGGGAGAATGAAGAAGGCACTGGGTAATATGGAGTCCCTGCAGGATATGCTTGGCAATCTGGTGGTTGCACCAGAGGAGAAAGCAGACCTCTTTAACAAATTCTTTGCCTCCATTTTCTTGTGCAGGGACCGGGACTCCTCCACCGAGATTCCACACGGACTCGGGAGAAGCGCCTCCAGGCCTAAGGTCGGCGAGGACCAGGTTGGAGAGCTTCTGGAGGGGCTGGACATGTTCAGATCAGCAGGTCCAGATGATCTCGACGACAGGGTGTTGAGGGAATTGGCAGGGGTTATTGCAGGGCCCCTGGCACAGCTTTACTAGCACTCGTGGTGCTCTGGTCAGGTGCTGGATGACTGGAAGAAAGCCAATGTCGTCACCATCTTTAAAAAAGGGAAGAGGGAGGATCCAGGCAACTATAGGCCCATTAGTCTTGCTTCAATCCTGGGGAGGCTCTTTGAGAAGATCATCAAGGAGCACATCTGTGATGGGCCAGCAGCAGGGATGATGCTCAAGGGCAACCAGCACAGTTTCATTAGGGGCAGGTCCTGTCAGACCAACCTGATTTGCCTTCTACGATCGGGTCACAAAAATCACTGGATGCAGGTGTCGTGGTGGATGTAGTCTTTCTGGACTTCAGCAAGGATTTTGACACTGTCTCCCACCCTGTTATCATTTAAAAAACTAGGTGACTGTGGCATTGCCTACACAGTCAGATGGATTGCAAATTGGCTGAAGGGTCGTACTCAGAGGGTGGTGGTGGACGGGTCATATTCGACTTGGAGGGAAGTGGGCAGCAGAGTCCCCCAGGGCTCGGTCCTTGGGCCCGCACTGTTCAATTTCTTTATTAGTGACTTGGACGACGGGGTGAACAGCAACCTGTTTAAACTTGCTGATGATACCAAGATTTGGGGTGAGGTGGGCACGCTAGTAGGGAAGGACAGATTACAGCAGGACCTGGACAGGTTACAGGGGTGGGCTAACGAAAATCAGATGGGTTTCAATACTGAAAAGTGCAGGGTGCTGCACTTGTGCAGTAGAAACCAGCAGCATACTTATAAGCAGGGAAACTCCCTTCTTGGGAGATTAGATGGATAGATATGAATGAGAATATACATATTAGAATTGGCTAGATGTCTCACTGAGACCTGGCTAGATTATAAACACACACCAGGCAAAGAAACTGTGGGAGGTGGAAAATTTGCAGCATTGGTCATGAATCTTTGAGGTATGTACTAACAATTAACACTACATTAAAACATGCTGTCAGAGATGTAGGTCAAAGAAAACTATATATCCAGATCAAGGACTTCAGTCTTTGAAGCATTTATGAGAAAGTAATGGTGTTGGCAGGGAATACAATTCAGGGACATGATTGCTAGAGACCAGAAACTGAACTGTGGAAGCCACACTCCGGTTAAGATTAAAAGGGAAGTGATAGACAAGCTTTGAGCTAACAAGTGGCATCCTAGTAGGCAGAGGGAAGAAGATGACCAGAGCAGAAAGGAAGGATCATGATCATTCTCTGTGTTAAAACAACCCCCCAAAAACAGGGGGTGCGAGCAATGGTGCAATTTACACTGTATGTAAAACTAAAGTCTGTGCACTGCCTTGCTGGGTATGAGGAATACATCATTTCAGCATTTACAATGTGTAATCTTCCTGCAGATGTAGCAATGATGAAGAATATGAAAACAAGTTAGTGTAATCCACCAGACTGTGGTCTCTATATTTCACTACTTTTTACTATCGGTGTTTAAAGAGGTAATTTTTCACCCCTTAAAGATACATCAGTGGAAAAATTAGTTAGAAGCCTTATGCTCAAAATATCCAGTTGTTTTTTTTTGTTTTTTTTCACTATGACTTCTTTGTTTGATGGAAATGCTGTGTCAGATCTCTATGGCTCAACAGTAATAATCACAAGTACAAGTGATTAATGAAAAATATAGGGATAAGAATCATAGAAAATGAGGGTTGGAAGGGACCTCAGGAGGTCACATCTAGTCCAACCCTCTGCTCAAGGCAGAACCATCCCCAACTAGATCATCCCAGTCAAGGCTTTGTCTAGCTGGGTCTTAAAATCCTCCAAGGATGGAGATTTCACCACCTCGCTGGGTAACCTGTTCCAGGGCTGTATTACCCTCTTAGTGAGAGAGTTTTTCCTAATATCTAACCTGAACTTTCCTTGCTACAACAAGAGACTGTTGCTCCTTGTTTTGTCATCTGCCATCACTGAGAACAGTCCAGCTCCATTCTCTTTGGGCCCCGCTTCAGGTAGTTGAAGGCTGCTATTCAATTCCCTCTCAGTCTCCCCTTTTCTAGACTAAATAAACCCAGTTCCCTCAGCCTCCCCTCAGAAGTCATGTCCCCCAGCCCCCTCACCATTTTCTTTGCCCTCTGCTGAGCTCTCTCCAATTTGTCCACATCCTGTAGTGGGGGGCCCAAAACTGAATGTAGTACTCCAGATGTGGCTTCACCAGTGCTGAAGAGGGGGAGAATCTCTTTCCTTGATCTACTGGCAGCACACCTACCAATCCAGCCCAGTAAGCTGTTAGCCTGCTTGGCAACAAGGGCACACTGTTGGCTCATATTCAGCTTATTGTCCACTGTAACCCCCAGGTCCTTCTCTGCAGAGCTGCTGCTTAGCCAGTCAGCCCCAGGCTGTACTGGTGCATGGGATTGTTCTGTCCTAAATGCAGGACTTTGCACGTGTCCTTGATGAACCTCATGAGATTTTCTTTTGGCCCAATCCTCCAATTTGTCTAGGTCACTCTGAATCCTAGCCCTACCCTCCAGTATATCTACTACTTCCCCCAGCTTGGTGTCATCTACAAACTTGCTGAGGGGGCACTCTATGCCATCTTCCAGGTCACTGATGAAGACATTGAACAAAACCAGGCCAGGACCGACCCTGGGGGACTCCACTTGATACTAGATGCCAACTAGACATCGAGCCATTGATTGTACTACCCTCTAGGCCTGATGCTCCAGCCAGTTTTCTATCCATCTTACAGTCCATTCATCCAGCCTATACTTCCTTAGCTTACCTGCAAGAATGTTGTGGGAGACTGTATCAAAAGCCTTACTAAAATCAAAGTATATCACACCCACTGGTCTCCCTGCATCCACAGAGCCAGTCACCTTGTCATAGAAAGCAATCAGGTTGGTAAGGTATAACTTGCCCTTGGTGAATCCATGCTGACTGTTCCTAATTACCTTCTCAGAAGGTGAAATCTCCGCTTGGTGTCAGAAGCGGGCTGGCCAGGGTGTCAGAAGTGGACTGGCCAAGTTGGCCGATGACACCAAACTCTGGGGTAAAGCATCTACACCTGAGGACAGGGGGGTAATCCAGGCTGACATTGACAGGCTCAGGAAATTGGTGGATGAGAGCCTGATGGTGTTCAACACTGAAAAATGCAAGGTTCTCCACCTTGGGAGGAAAAACCTGCAGCATGCTTATAGGCTTGGCAGTGCTACGCTGGTTAGCACTACAGATGAAAGGGACTCGGAGGTTATGATTGACCACAAGATGAACATGAGCCTTCAGTGTGATGCAGCTGCTAGTAAAGTGAGCAAAACGCTGGCTTGCATCCATAGATACTTCTTGAGCAAATCCCAGGACGTCATTCTTCCGTTGTACTAAGCCTTGGAGAGGCCGCAGCTGGAGTACTGCATCCAGTTTTGGGCTCCACAATTTAAAAAGGATGTGGAGAAGCTTGAGAGAGTCAAGAGAAGAGCCACGCGCATGATCAGAGGTCAGGAAAACAGGCCTTATGATGAGAGGCTGAGAGCCGTGGTACTCTTCAGCCTGGGAAAGCGCAGGCTCAGGGGCGATCTGGTGGCCACCTATACGTTTATCAGGAGTGCTCACCAGGATCCGAGAGAGTGTCTGTTCACCAGAGAGCCCAAAAGGATGACAAGCTCAAACGGTCACAAACTCCGCCGTGACCGATTCAGGCTGGACATAAGGAAGAACTTTTTTACTGTCGGAGCCCCCAAGGTCTGGAATAGACTGCCGCCAGAGGTGGTTCAAGCACCTACTTTGAACGCCTTCAAGAGACAATTGGATGTTTGTCTTGCTGGGATCCTGTGATCCCTGCTGACTTCCTGCTCCTGGGGCAGGGGGCTGGACTCGACGATCGTCTGAGGTCCCTTCTAGCCCTAATGTCTATGAATCTATGAATGTCCTCTAAGGCTAGGGACAGACATTACACATAATTGGTTTAAGGGATCAGAAACTGGTTTAAACCTGTAACAGAACAGATGTTCAGTACATATAAACCGGTCTGAAAATGGCTGAAACTGGTTTGAGATGAACCTGGTTGAATGTAGTATCAGACTTAACTGATCTGCCTCAAACCAGTTTATATAATGTCTGTTTTAGACCCCTTGCTGGTTTAAGTTAAATCAGACTCCCCCAGCATCCTGACATCCTCTCTGGGATGGGTGGGGCTCTCTGCTTCAGAGCAGGGCTGGCCCCTGCCCTCTGCTCCCTGGCTGCAGCTCCAGCAGAGACTGCAGGCACAGGAGCATCTGCCTGGCCTCCTCCTGCTTTCCCCCTTCCTGCTAAGGAGGGATCCCCCATCCCCATCCCCTCTGCCTTACACAGACATCTTACCATTAGCTAGCAGACCACATATGTGTTGTAGCAGACAGCAGTGTTGGTTTAGGGCTTTTTGGAGCAAATCAACTGCTCAGCTGGTAATGTCCCTCTGTTCCTTCTTTGTTTAAGAAGAGCTTGAACTACTGAGAGAGGCTGTTTTCTGATGGGGTGATAAAAGCTGATAACAGAGAAGATAAATGCTCTGTTATTAAGGAGGGGGGGGGAAACCCCTCCTTAATCCTGCTGGGGCCTGGCCACGCCCCCTCAGCTCAGCCCTGCAGAAGGGAAGGGAGGACTGCTCTAGTGCCCCCCAGCTTCTAGTCTGAGCCACTTCAGGTATGTGCCTGCACGTCTGTGATGTCTTTGCAGTTACAAATTGATTTGGCTTAGCCAGGTTAGACTAACCTGCAAAGGTTGAATCAATTTAGGCTCAGGCTTTTAGAATGCCTGTCCCTAGATTCTTTGAGGATCTGCTCCATGATTTTTCCACGGACCGATGTGAGGCTGACTGGTCTGTAGTTCCCTGGATCCTCCTTTTTCTCTTTCTTAAATATGGGCACTACATTTGCTCTTTTCCAGTCACCTGGGACCTCTCCAGATCACCATGAGTTTTCAAAGATGATGGCTAAATGGCTCTGCAATCTCACCAGCCAACTTCCTCATCACCCTTGGGGGCATCCCATAGAGCCCTATGGATGTGTATATTTCCAGCTTTTCTAAGTAGTCCCTAACATGTTCTTTCACCACTGAGGGCTCCTCACCTCCTCCCCAAACTGCTGCCAGGTGCAGTAGTCTGGGAGCTGACCTTGCCTGTGAAGACTGAGGCAAAAAAGGCATTGAGCACCCCAGTCTTTTCTGCATATTCTGTCACAAGGTTGCCTCCCCTTTTCATTTCACACTTTCCCATATCCTCCTTTTGCTACCAACATACTTGTAGAAACCCTTTTTGTTACCCTTCACATCCCTTGCTAGCTGCAACTCCAATTGCACTTTGGTGTTCCTGACTTCATCCCCGCATGCCCAAGCAATGCTCTTATACTCCTCCCTATTTGTTTGCCCAAGTTTCCACTTCTGATTAGCTTCCTTTTTGTGACTTAGTTTACTGAAGAGTTCCCTGCTAAGCCAAGTTGGTCTTCTGCCATACTTGCTAGCCTTCCTGAACATTGGGATGGTTTGTTCCTGCACTCTCAGTAAGGCTTCTTTAAAGTACAGCCAGCTCTCCTGGACTCCTTTCCCCCCTCAGACTGGCTCCCCCTCAGACTGGCAGATCCCGTGAGTTCCCTGAGCGAGTCGAAATCTGCTTTTCTGAAGTCCAGGGTCCTTACTCTGCTGCCCTCCATCCTTCCTTTCCTCAGGATCCTGAACTCAATCATCTCATGGTCACTGCTGCCCAAGTGGCCATCCCTACTACATTTCCCACCAATTCTTGCCTGTTTGTGACCAGCAGGTCAAGAAGAGCATAGCCCCTAGTTGCCCTTTCCAACACTTGCACCAAGAGGTTGTCCCCAACACGCTCCAAAAACTTCCTGGATTGCCTGTGCACTGCTGTATTGCCCTCCTAGCAGATGTCAGGGTGACTGAAGTCTGCCATGAGAACCAGGGCTTGTGACTGGCAGGGGCACCATGGAGGGGTAGGGGGAGTAAGCCTGGCCCTGGGTCTTGTGGGTACAAGGTTCCCAGAGGAGATGGGGGGGGGGGTCCCAGTGGGGAGCAGGCAGCACCCTAGGATACAGAGTAGGACCTGGTGGCTGCATGGCAAACAGACTGTCAAGCTGCTCTCCCACCCCCCACAGCACTGTCCCCATGCCAACCTAACCAAAAGCAAAATGCTCCTAAGTAGTATTTCATTTCAAGAGGGACTATTCTGCTGTAGACTTGTTTCAAAATCTTACCCTTAATTGGCCTAGTTGGACTGCTCTCAGTCTATGGGGCCTCAGGTGGCCTTCTGTTTCCTCAGTAGTAGGGTTTATGGCACCCTGTTACACCTTGCAAGGACTGTCAGAACTATACAAATGATTTCACTCCTTTGCAATAGTCATTCTTTGTAAATGAGACCCAGATTTTTTATATGCTTGGTCAAATTGGGGCTTAGGTGGAATCAATTCCCACTTACCACTGTTCTTCAATTACATGCCCAATGTGCGCCAGGCTCTGTGGGATTACTGTATAACTTCTGTTACTAAATATGCTACTGCTAAAAAAAGGAATACGTGTCTTGCTGATTAACGTTTTCCCACACCAAAGCACTATTAACTGTCCCCTCAAGTCATATTAAAATAATTGAAATAGCACTTTAAAATATGTGACTGCATTGCAGGGTCTTGATTAATCTTGGAGACCACTATAGTTAAAGACATATTTAAATTGAAATCTAGCTCAGTCCCATTCACTTTTCAGTGACTTCTCCATCATTTTCTTAACATGGTGACTTCTTTTTTTAATTTTTTTAATCAATGAATTACTTTAGTGCAGTGTCCTAACAGCAGAAGAGTTTGTAGTTTCCAGAGATCTGTTGGAAGAACTGGTACATTACCAGGTTCAAATTCCAGTTGAATACTCAGAGTTAATTTCTACCACAGTTAAAGCAGACATCAGCACGTCCCTCTACCAGTTTAGTCTGGGCTGGGTGCAGTCAAGCCCTTTATGAGGAAACAAAACCTGGAGACTCAATGCTCTTGTCTTGCACTTAAAAGCAACTTGATTCTTTAGCAAGAGAAATGCAGTCAATAGGATCCCAGAACCTAAACAGAGAGGATGCATGTTCAGAGGGATTTCAAGTGACAATTTTCACATATGCATGGGTGTAATGATCACAGAGATAAAAGTACTGTCACTTTCTTTTCTCATATCCCACCCCAAAGTCAGGATTGAGATATCTGCACATCATCCCCACCCAGTATGTTCATTGTATATTTTTGTCTGAAATTTTTCTTCGTGATGCATTATATTGTATTGTTACTTCTCTTGTAGCTCAATTGTATTTAAATTAAATGGATGTTCAACCCCACCTTCCTCATGTAACCCTTCCACAGACCAGGGCCACGCTCTATACCAGATTCAAGATCCTCAGGGTGTCAATAGTTTTGGGCTCTCCCTCAGGCAGCTTAGCTGGCTGAGGTGTCCCACCCAAAAAAGTGTGTTCCTCACTCTCACCTTCCCAAGATTCCACTCCAGCCTAAGTAACAGATAGGGTTCTTTATTTTGGTATAACTATTTACAGAAAAGAAGAAAAACGATTAATAAATATAATACTCATATATGCATTACATAGGTTCAACAACACCCATTAAAACTCATAACCAAAATATTTTCTATAAACCCAACATTAGTGAATAGTCCATCTGTTACTTTAAATTCCAATCGCCAAATCAAGAGCAAGACCTTATAAAGGGGGATAAGGCAAAATGCCGCATTTATTGATTACATGAATTGGACATAGAGGGTTGAACACACCACTCATATAAACACAAACAGCTTATCATGAACATCATTACACATAAACACAAACACAAAACAACCGTTCCATCCAGACATTATAGTTACCAGCAGCAGTTGGTCAATAATGGCACTGGGGGGCCAGCCCAGGCCTTACTGAGAGAGAGAAAGATCCTGTAGATAACAGCTTGGAGCGGGGTGAAACAGACGCGTCTGTGCCCTGAGGAAAGAGAAGTTGAGAGAGAGGCTCACCCAACTTGGCATTTTTAAAGTCTTCTTTTATAGGGGTTGGCATCCTTTCTTTCAGTGCTTTGGGGTTTTTCCATGCCCAGCTTCTGTTTTTGCAGTTGTTCTTCATTCATCTTCAGCTTATCTCAGCCTGAGGTCAGTTTGGTTGTCAAAGTTGGTATCTCAGCCTTGGAGTGTCCTTCCTGCCCATCTGGCAGGATGTATGCATTCCTCCTCCTCGTTATCACCTTTGTGCCCTAGGCCTTAAAGGGATTCTTCAGCCATTCATTAATTTGTTTACTGACTGGTAACTTACACATTTGGCACCTTGTTGCTGACATAAACAGTTACATTTTCTTTTTCCTGTCTCTATGCCATTCTCTCACCATTCACCTTGTCACACACACTCATACATAAAGGCCATGCAGAGTTCATTCACTTATGTCAAGCAGAAGGATACAAAATGGAGTTTTCAAATTGCTTACAGGACAAGACTAACATGGTTACATTTCACTATTATTACACTCTATGTTAACATTGGCTACATTAGTTCAGTTCATGCTACACATCCAACAAGTGATCCCACGTACAACAGTCCTATCAATATATGTCCATTCACAGATTATAGACTCTAAACCTCAGTTCCACTAGGAATTCAGTTCACTCTAATAAAAATTAATGGCAACACTGCTGTTGCTATGAGTGGTCACCAGATGGCAGTGTGTGGCTCCTACAGGCATCTGAGAGACAGGGTGCGGGGCCCCAGTGTTTCTTTCAAATTGAAACCTCTGTCCAGATGGCAGTGGGATGATTCCTTCCCTGTAAACAAACTTCTTACAAGCACTACGAAGTTAAATGCCTCCCCATGTTCCCTTTCCTCGTGAAACTAGGGCTGCTTAATAGAGACCGCTTCCCTTTACCGGCAGGGGCCCCGTTTCTGCAGCCTAAACTTTCCCATGGCTCTGAGCCAGCTGCAAGCACAGA
>NW_005842777.1:297529-336515 GCF_000455745.1 Alligator sinensis | reverse complement strand
TTTCCCTTTCCTGGGGTACCCGAGTCCTGAGTTTGCACAGCTCCTCTCCAAGATAGGGGACTCAGCTCCTTAATGAGCACCATAGGCTGTCTGTCTTTTCTGGTGGGTTGGCTCCCTGGAGCAGGCTTTTAGTTCCCTTCCTGGGTGGACAGATTGTCCCAATCCTCTCCCTCAAGTTGAGAAATGGCTCCTCCCCCTCCTCTCTCTTTCCCGCCATCTGCTGTATTTATATCCCGGATGCAGCCAACCAGACCCCACCGTTGTGCTGGCAATCCAGTCAGGTGCATGCATAGTTTTTAGGCTTGCACCTTTTCAAAGCTCCTGCAGGCAAGCTCTTTCCAACCCTTTCTGTTAAGGCTCTAGCACTGCTTCCCTGCCCAGCCTGCTGTCTCCGCAGCCAGGCAGGTGTTACACTCACACACATCATGTATTGGCTGTTACTGTTTTTCAAACTGCCTGAGCAATATATTTTGCTTAAAAGTATAGCAGCTATTTTAAATTTCTTCTTGGAATGTTTCATGCTGGAAGTTGAATAATAGCCTCAAAGGCACATGGGTTTTGCAAGATAGCCTGGAATGAGATAACTGCAGTTATGGGCTTCATTGCTCAGTCTGCACATGCAGAGCTGGCCTTATGGGTGGGCGGTGTGGGCCACAGCCTAGGCTGCTGTGGTCATGGAGTCACACACAGACACACCCACCCAAGAAGATAGCATGGCTGGGGAGCCCAAACTTGCACACCAAGGGCTTCGCCATCACGTACCTTCTGGGGCTGGAGACCAAGCTGCAACTCCCCCAGCCACCACCACCACTGCTAAGATTGAGGGTATGGGTGGCAGTGTCCTGCCACTGGGGCTGGGTTTCCCGTGTGGGCATCCCTGCCTACCTGCTCTTCCTGTCACCTTGGGCTGAGCCCCTGCTGTCCCCAGTCCTGCCACCTGGCACCAGGCCAGCATCTTGGGTGAGCATATGTGCTATCCTGAGATAATCCACGAGGTCTCCTGTCACCCGCAGCTGCTGGGGCATGTGTGCCCCTCACTCATGCACTCCTCCCCCACCCCATGCACATACCCCACACAACACTGGTGACTTGTGGGCGAGGTGCCAAAATACAAGTTCGTCCAGGGCGCCATTTTCCCTAAGGTTGGCTCTGCACAAATGAGACACGAGATTATCCAATGAAACCTCCAGAGGAAGGGTGTTTTGCTTACCAATATAAACAATGTAACAGTTCTGCTTAGACTGGTCATCAGAATAGTGAACTATTCAATGTTCCCTCCTTTGCTGAAGTTGTTTCCGCATTTTTCAAATAAAACTAGAAAGACACGGAGTCCGTTGCCAGAGAAGGCTTGGTACTTGGGTCCAAAAAGACAAAAAAAGGAGAAGGAACTTGGTACCTTCATGCTGAACACTGAGGACAGAAAATGTTAATCTGTTGCCAGTCACACCACTGGATGTCTTTGCAGCCCGTCACAACTGTCAGGTGGTTGCTTGGTTTTGGTTGTGGTAGATCCAGTCCCTAGAGAAAACTGATCCCTGTCTTGTCATTTTTTCCTCCAAGACTGGCTTTGTTGCTCATAAACGGTGCGAGGCTGACATCTGCAAAAGGCTTCGGCTTCTTTCTGTCTGTAGCCAGAACCTGAGAGAGCAAGACCAAGAGCAGTTCTTCCAAAGTGCTCCCTTTCCCCTCTAGCATCCTTGGGGCTGGTATTGGGAGTTGGTGAGAGAAGCTTTTGCAGCTACTTGTTGTCTGTATTTAACAATTCTTAAAAAAAAAAAAAAATCAACTAACTAAATAAAAGCAGTTGGAGACACCAGGATCTTAAACCTTCAGTGTTTGTAGAGAACAGCAGCTGTAGCCCCAGTCACAGTATCTGTTGTGCTAGACTTGTGAATTTGCTGGATTTTGGAAGCTATTTTAAAGCTGAACAGATGGATGTATCAAACATATTTGAGGAGTGAAGTCTCGTCTTGCCAGATATCCCAGTGTCACCAAGGGCTGAAATCGTTTTGGCCCCTGGTGCCTATTAAGGGTAGAGGCACAGATTGCAGGTGGAGGCTGTGGGAAGTCCAGCTGGTCAGTGTAGAAAGCCAGGAGACTTTGGAATTGCTGCATCAGCTCAGGAATGAGGAGCTGCATAAGGCTCACCTGTTTCGGTATTGCTCGGTGTCTTAGTAGAGCTTGGGACAGCATGATAGATGTAAGGGCCCATCCATGTTTGTCCAAGAACAGTCAAATCGGCACCCTTACCTACCTGATAGATCATGCCTACCTGATAGATCATATAGTAGTTGAATTAGATCTGTCATTTAATGGGTTGTAATGTAATTCCATTGACTTCTGAGAGGTAAATAACTCTAAGGTCTATCTCCGTGGTGGGAACTGAGGTCAGAACTGGTCCCAGATTCTGGGATATACAAACTTTGTGCTCACTCAAAAATACTAAACTTTTACATCAGTCTTCTGAATGTGACCCTGAGGCAACTAATGCACATAGAAAAAAACCTGGCTGAACAGTTGCTGGGATTTCTACATGCACGAGCATACTTAATTGCTTCTGTAGGAGGAGTATATTGGGTCAGCGTACTGTACTGGCCAATGTACCACTGGCCATCAACAAATCCTTGTGTGCCACTGTCTTCAAGCCTTATATTATACATGCTTATTGCATTTTATGCAGCCATACAGTGAAATCCCATTAAGTGGCATCAAGCCCCAGAAACCCAGAAAAACAAGGAAAAAAAGTGACTCTCCCTCATGGTAAATACCTGCTACACTTCCACCCACAAGCACACAGCCCTGTTACTGTACTCTACAGACCATTTACCATAACTTTAACTCTGCCCCACTTTGTCCTTCTGCATACACTTTACTATACTCTTCCCTCCCTGTGCCCTCTCAATAGTAGTTTGGTAAAGGATTGTGAGTGGAAGTGCTATTAAAAAGGCTGGTGGAAGCCTGGTATAGCTCGGAGGTCAGTGTTAAAGTTACAGTGCTGATGAATGGTAGCTGTGCTAATGATAAAAAGCATGCTTGGATATGGAGGAGCTGGGTGTATGTTCTTTAATAAGTCTTTTAATTTCTTTACTTGTCTGTAGTTGGGTCAGATACAATGTGTTTGCAGGGACTCTAATAACTTCACAACAAGGCTTTTTGTATATTTTATTTCCCATTATTTCTGCTTTAGCATGGGGAGTTGTACAAGAGAGGGGAGGGATTTACCAGAGGAGGGAAGTATATAGAGTTCCTGCTGCAAAATGTTTGATTTATCAGCCTCTGTGAAGTGTTTCCCAGTGCATAAAATCTGGCAGAGAAGTGTAGCTTGTAATAAAGGAGGTTTTGTGAGGGCACAACTTTTGCCAGCCAGCAAGTCTTGCATATGCCTCGTTCAGCAGCCAGTCAGATTTGTGCGGGGCGTGATGCATGGACTTTCGATTACAATGTGAAAGCTGAAAATCACTCTGGATCAGCTGAAAAATGGAACAAAACCACTTCCCTTTTGTACTAGACTTAGAATATGTCCATACTGCAGCCCTGAGGTATAAAAATACTCGGTGTAGATACACCCAAACAAATACCAGTAGCAGGGAAGATACAAGACATCCAGACCTGTTTGGGACCCTGGGTACTAAACTAGCAGCTGTTTAGGAGCAAATCCTCAAAAATGGAAAGGAAAAGCCATTGATCCTGGCTATGCAGCTGGTGATGCAGAGATGCTGAGCTACTTGAGTCCATTGTCACACTTGGAGCTGTAGCATGCATATGAAAGTCAGGCCTGGGCTCCATCAGGCTAACAACCTGAAAAAGTTTGAGGCCCCCAGATTAGCACCCATGATAGAAAAGTTACGGTAGTGTCTGATACCGAATGAAGAATTACCAGAAATCTGTTTTATTCCTAGTCATGCCTGCGCAGCATGGGAGGCTTCTCCATTTTGCTGCTTCATGAAGTATTGGGTCCATAGGGCATGCATTCTTCCTTCTTGCTCCAGGCTTGCTGCCAAGTACTGAACGTCACTCTGACACACATGTTTTGGCTTCATAGGCTGCAGCGAGGTGTAACACAGAAAACGTTAAATTTATATTCAGAAATTACTGTCAGCCAGGACATAGACTTTTACTTTTTCTGGTGCTGTGTCTTTTGAAGACCCAGAGCCATGGTTGCAAATTGAAGCTGGTATCTCAATGAAAGTCAGGCCCCTTCACATTGTATGGGATCCCTACACTTATGAAATGCTGAGCAGTACAAAGCTCTGGGTACCGTTCTGGAGCATCAATCTTCCTCTTCACTTCGTTTAGCTAGGGAAATAAACACATCTCCTAGTTAACCCAGCAAGTTGCACGCAGATTCAAAATACCCAGCTTTCTTCTTGTTTCGGGGTCTCTTTCAAGAATCGGTGTGAAAGCAGAACAGCCACACTGTAGGTGTGAGGGGCTTGCTTTAAAAAGACAAAAACAAACCCGTGGTATTTTGTAAAATGTGCAGCACTGTGTTTTTCAGTGCATCTCCACTCCCCTGTTACAGAAGCGGCTGCATTGCGGTAGAGAAACAGGAAACTTTGGACTGCTTCGCTTCGCTAGCCTAGCCACAGCGACGTGTAGCTGAGTACTGCTGGTTCTCAAATGGCTCATGCTTTTGTTCCCAGGCAAAACTGGAATGATGCCAATGTTTGGCCAAGATCTGTGTAACTGAAGAGACTTTTACATGCCTGTGGCACAAGGGCTTTCCATTTTTGACATCTAAGTCCTTCCCCCGCTGGCTGTTTCCTATCAGAACAGTGTGTGTTTTCCCACATTTTCCAGCAGGTACAGATGTTTGGTACATGCCTTGTAGCACTTAGCAGGAGGTGAGGAGGGAGCGAAGGAGCCCCGAGTACATTCTTTGTACTTAGAAGGGAGCATGTGAAGATCCAGCTCTGGCTGGTGTCTGTTCTGTTTCTCGACGGGACACAGCTTATTGTTCTGCTGCTTTAGCACTGGCCTTTTCTTGTTTATTCAAAGGGAGCTGAGTTCTGGGGCAATCCCTGCCTTGCCAAAAACGTTAGTCATTGTTTCATGTTTCATAAGCAGTAGGCCTGTTGCTGGAGAGTAGTGAGGTAGCTCTACCAGTAGTAACTTGTGTCTGTCTCATGGACACAAGTCCATGAGACACGAGATTGCACAGGGATGTGGGGAAGGTTACTTAATACTTCAGCTGCACCTTTGGAGCCTTTTCCAGTTCTTGCTGGACCTGCAAGGCTACTCTTGTATGTTTTCCTCAAGACATTCCTATCTGTGGGTTGTCATGGTGTCCTTGCCCTTCTGGGTCGCTTCCTCTAGATCAGTGGTCACCAACCAGTGGATCTGGATCCACTGGTAGGTCTTGCAGCTTCTTGTGGTAGATCTCGGAGCCCGTGGAGTTGATCTGAGGCTGGGGTGGGGGACTGAGTGCCCGTGTGCATGCCCAGCAGCTCAGTCTGTGGGGGAGGGAAGGGGCGGGGGCTAGACTGAGGCCCCCGTGGTGAGGGACAGTGCCGCAGAGGCAGGAGCAAGGGTAAGTTGCGTGGGGCAGGACTTACCTGCTGTGGAGGCACACCCACTGGGGAGGCGCACCCCCAAATAATTTTTTCTCCCTCTGTCTCCATCTGCCCTTGCCCCCTTCCCTCCCCACAGACTTACATGCTGGGCACGGGGGGAGGGCAGGGAGTGGCAGCAGCGCACAGTAGATCTTGTGTTGCTTTTCAGTGCCGAAGGTGCTCTCCTACTTAAAAAGGTTGGAGATTGCTGCTCTAGATAATACAGGCACTTTCATATCTATTTCTGCTGCTGACCTCTTGTACCTCTGGGCCACTTTTTTAGATGCCACTGGCCTTCTTTCTTAGTCTTGAGTCAATTGTGGAAACCATGGCATGACTTTTCCAATGCATCCAACTCTACTGGATTGGATTCAAGGATCTAGGCATCCCCTTCCAATCCTATGGATCCTATCTTGCAAGCTTTATTCACAGTGCTGCTCAATCCTTACAGCTGCCCTGTCTTCCCCAGAGAGACATCCACCAGCGTGAGCTCTAGGAAAGGGAGTAATGCATATAGCAATGAAAGGAAGGAAAGCTTGGGCAATACTTCTGGATAACAGCAAACTCCCGAGAGAATCCTTCTCCCCCCCCAATATGCAAGTAGGTTTTGGAGAATTGAACTCCTGGTTTAATCTTGTCAGTCCATTCTGGAAATAGAGCTCTATAGCGTTATCCTCTGATCAGCTGGACTGTACAGAATATTTCTAACTCTTCCTGGTTACATTTCTGAACCACCGGGTGGTATCCTTGACCAGCAGATGGAGCTCTTTAGCTTCCAGAAATACGATTTCTTCACTGCACCTCCTGTCAAACCCTTGGTGGTAAAGAGATGAAACATTGCTGCTATCTAAGTGCATGCTTCATGCCAAACGGAGCATACAATGTGCTCAGTCTGTTCTGCATGCAGTAGCCCTGATTTTTCTTTTGGGTGAAAGACCCTATATTTATTGGTAATTGGGATGGTAAATGGTGCGCTGAAAGTGCCATTGAAATAGCAGTTGTTGCCAGGGATTTCCACTCTTTATTCTGTCATGATCATAATGACTGAATGACAGTTTTCATCTTTTGACTGCCCCTCTACATTAAACACTGGTTAGAGATGAATTTAACGGCTACAGTGACATATGCTTTCTGACCGTATTGACCGAGTGCTCAATCATCCCCCATTAAAGTGCTCTCCACCTAATTGGAGCGGTCACCTTATTGAGATGTATCCCTGGAAATAGTTTAATAATTACAGGTGGAATTTTCAAACCCACTTATGTGCTTTGGGAGCACAAATTGGACTGAAAATCAATTAGACTTGTGCAAAGTCAGAAAAGAAACTTTTGAAAATCCAGCTCTGCATTAATAATGAAAATGAATGTCAATAGCTGTGGTTTAATTGGGTGGCAGCCCAGGTTTAGCATAAATTAGCATAAAGGCAGTTCAGTGGGATTGCTTTTAGCTTGTGTCAGTGGGCTGAGGAGTATTTAACGAAGATTTAGACAGGTTTGAAATTCTAAGTTGTGTTTTTGCAATACTGAAGTTGCCAGGTAAGACTTAATGCAGAAGAAATGCTGAAGATATTATTGCTCATGGGTTTTATTCAGTACAAAATTGAACTGCTCTCTAAACCATTTGAAAGCTTTTTCTTCTCTTCCCTTCGTATAGGATTTTATTACTTTTTAAGCATTTTTTCCAAGTTTTCTTTTCAAAAAGCCTCTTTTCCTTCTTGGGGCAGCTGCTTTAATGAGGAAGTGTTCGCACATCAGCTAATGTATTTCCATCGGTAATCTTGACTATTTTCAGTGTCTCTGTGTCTATAGCAAGAAATGGAAAAAAAGAAATCTCTCTGTAATGCGACTATTTGAGTAGGAAAATTAAATCCTTTATAAGTGTGCCTGTTAATGGAGTTTTTAACTTTTCCCAGGTTGTTGTCATTGTGATTAATGGTGGGATAAGCACACAGATGAAGTCTTTGTTTTTAAGTGCCTGGAAAGGGCCACAGTCAGGTTGATGCTGTGGTGTAGAACTTGTTCACCTTCTGTGGACATGCTACTGTGGGTCTGACTCTGATCTCTTACTCATTCCGCTCCTGATTTTATACTGTTGTAAGGAGAAGACTCTGGTCCACTTCCAAGTAATATTGGGCTGTATCCATCCCTCACGAGCCCTTCTGCAAAAGAACTACTTGTATAATATCAGGCCTGTTCTCTCTCTAATTCCTGCACAGCACCTCCTACTTCATTACCATTCATCATGGAAATTTCATTAAAGCTCTGATTAACACCCAAACCTCCTTAATGAAGATGTTACGTAAATCTGGACCTTAGAGCAATCCCTGCAGCACTGCAGGGTCCACCTCCCCCTGATTACCTGTTATTTAAGACTGCTTCCGAGGGGCCTATGACAGCACTTGTTATCTGAGCCAATTTGAATTAATTTTTCAAGAAAGATTTCACGAGACACTAAAAAAATGCAATAACCAGCCTGGGTTTGTAAAAAGCAAGGCGAGCCAGCCAAATGATTGCTCTTTTCTGACTGAACTATAAAACTCTTGATGTTTTAAGGAAAGTACAACAGGGCAGGATTGCTGGTAGAGCTGTCCAGAGTGATATATTTCTCCTGGTGATGAAGGTCTTCTTGAGTGAGTGTGGGAGAGAGATGGGGAAATCCCTGTAAAATCATCTAATCCATCAACCTATCAGCAAATATAGTATCTAAGCAACTAGCCATTACTCGCCAATGTAAGGTTGTTCTCTACAGTATATTGTCCAGTCCATTGTCCAGTCTTCTTTTAAATGGCAAAAGGAATTGGGGTTTCAGCACTTCCCTTTGGAGATGATTATCTCTCCCCTTGGAGAGATTAGCAGACATTAAAGCATGTGTCTGCTGCTGCTTTGAGGCTCAGTTGAGAAGCATGTCCCATTCACCTGATCCTACTCTGCATGCTCCAGACTGAGAAATGGGATAGTTAAACTGTGCAGAAAGCACCCTTTTGCTCTGCTTTCAAGGTCTCCTTCCAGTATGTGTGACAGCGGCAGTAGAGGACACCTGCAGGGTGACTTTCTTGACTCAGTTCTGGGTTAGGCATGTGCTGAGAGGGAAGTAGCAGGCAGCACATGCTTCTCAGTGGTGCTTTCAGGAGTGCTGCAGAAGTGGCTAAGTGTGAGGGAAGGAAAAGACATCATAGGAGGAGAAGTACGAAGGAAGAAGCACTGCTAATTGGATGGGCATCTACAAAATAAAACTCTTTCTAAAAAGTTTCCTAAGTCCTTTCTTTAAGAAGTTTGCAGTAGGAGGGGGAAAAAGGAGTCTCCTCCCTCCGCATCCACCATCAAAAAACCCCCCCCAAAACCCCCTAAAAGTCCTGTGAAATAATTTCAAAGGGCTACAGAAATGGAGACAAATGAAATATGAGGCAGAAGGGAAGAAAAAGACAGATGAGCTAATCTCCAGGGCTGTTCTTTTCAAAGGAGCTTAAGGAAATTGGATGCCCAACCCTTAGACTCTCTTGAAAATTCCAGCCCACAAGCTGGAAGCTTTAAGTATAACGTTTAAAATAGGGGCTGAAAGCATAAAGCAGTGCAAGCTGGTATGGTTACTTGTGCATGGATTCGTTTTGAAGATAGTAGTAGTAAATTATTATTTGTACTGCGGCCATGCCCAAGAGCTGCATCGTAGACTAGAACCCCTTGTACTAGACACTGTGCAGACATATAAGGAGATGAGAAGTCCAAGGAACTAATTTAAACATCTTTATTACATTATTTTTGGGTGGTATTTTTCTTAGGAAGCAAGAAATTTAAGAATTTAAATATCTGGTTGAAATTTTTAAACCATTGCATGACTTAGCCACAGAACTGCCTTGAAAATTAACCTATTGTGTACAGCTAAATCCCTTTTTCTGCTTTGAAAAATCAGAAGCCGTGCCCAGAGATGCTGAAAAGCATCCAAGCATGAGATTGAATGTAGAGTGATGGTGAGAAGCTGGCATCAGGACCCCTAGCAATGGTGCTGCTGGCATTTGGGGAGAATGGACCATTTAAGAAATGATTTTAAAGAATGGACTAGAAAAGGGACTGCTAATGAAATCTAAAACCAAAAGCCCAGCTAATATTGTCACCTTTCTTTTCCTTTAGTTGACATTCATACACTAAATATGTCTGATAGTTCGCCAGAGGAAGAAGTAGCTTTGGAAGTCAAGCAGGGTTGTTCTGCTCCGATATGGAGGCTTAGTTGGGATGTCGGAGAATGACGGCTTGTTGTCAAAGCTGTGGAAGAGTGTGAATACAAGAAAGCAGCAGTGTGTCTAGTGAGAAAGTTGGTACAACACCAAGCAGCCTGCCAGCACAGTCATATGGCTTCAGTTGGCACTTCCCCTGTTGACAGATAAAGCTCCTCTGCTAGCAAATGAAATTCGAGGGTGGGGGTGGGGGAAGGGAGAGACTGGGAAATATATGGATTGATATTTCCCTTAGAAGACATGTGGGAAGCCTTCTGGGGAGCTCAAGACACTACCAGCTAAAACAGGGGAAGGACTGATATAATGGACAAGGCACTGGAGAGACCCCTCAAAGAACTAGGTTTAATTCTCGCCTCTGCTGCTAACCCTGCGCAAAACACCCCACGTAGTTCTTTGTCCACTCCCTTCCTGTTTCTGGTCTTTTGTTTTAACTGTAAGGTCTCTGAGGAAGGAAATTTTCTTTTACTACATTTCTTCTACTGTATGTGCTGTGCCCAGCACAATAAGGCTTAAATCCCTATTGAGACCTTTAAACATACACTGTAAAACAAATACACTAAAGACGTAGCTGTGACTAGCTCTGAGCATCTCTTCCACACTCACTCAAGGACTCAGCATTTAAGGGATCACTCCTTTAAGTGCTCTAAAATTCACACGTGTATTCAGTTTGCCCTGACATTTGGTGAGACTCTGGAGGCCGTAGGGGGAGGGAAGGGTTGCAGGATCGAGTTAGGGTTCCAGGTATGGGGTCATCTGAGCAAAGAGTTCCTAAGATACAGTGTGTGATATCTTTTATTAGACCCACTGAGCGGTTAGAAAAAAGTTGTTTGCAAGCTTTCAGGCGCTATCACCCTTCTTCAGGCATAGGGAGTCTCTGCTGTTCTGAGACTCCTTGGAGCAGCAGAGACTCCCTATGAGTCTCCTTGGAGTTTCAGAACAGCAGAGACTCATTATGCCTGACGAAGGGTGACTGCGCCCTAAAGCTTGCAAAGGACTTTCTTCCAAGCACTCAGTTGGTATAATAAATGATATCACATCTATTCAAAGAACCTTGCCTGCCTATGTCCTTAGACCAATATGGCTACAACCAAAAACTCAGTAAGATATAGTATAGCCTGTTCCCCAAATTAAAATACCCAGCTTTTCTTGTGGCTGTCATTTTATCGATGCCTGGCTTTTATGGTGCACAGCTAGGGATCAAAATGTTTTGTGCCCAGAATGGTCTCAGTCACAATACACAGATGAGACATGGTACTTACTACCCATTTTGGGGAGTGAAACGATGCTTAGGACAGAATTAAGCTCTCAATCCAGGCACAGGTCTAACTCAGGACTTGAGGACATTTTGCTGTGTGTGCAAGAATACAAGACTGGACCCAGGCGTTTTTCACGTGATCCGGGAGAGCTCAAAGGGTAGCCATTGAACCTGCCCTAGACCAAACAACCGGCAGTTTGAAGTCAACAAAAATCTGGAAAAAAATTATACTTTATCACAATCTGACTCTTAAAAGGTTCTTTTGTAATTTTGGAGAAAGGCAAGTTTCAGAGAGGCCTCAAGGTGATTTCAGGAAGAAAATAAATGATACATTCAGATGCTAACAGGGAGGAGAAGGGTAACTGAGGGATGGAGCAGTTTGGTGGGATGCAAGTGAATTGCTAAATGGGGGGAGGAGGCAGAGGGCACTTTGTATCCTCTCATTCTCCTTTTCGGTGGATATATTAAGGCTGGGAGGACGGTCCCTTTGAGGATATCTGTGTGCCTTTCCCTGTCCTTCATCATGGGAGATGGGATGTGAAGGGCCCCTACCCTACGGGAAACATGAGCCACTCTCCCTGCTCCCCCATGCAAGCTGGGATCTAGGGAGCCCTGCCCATGGTGTGTGAAACCCTTTCTTCTTGCTCCCTAAAGGAGATCAAGGGGTCCCTTGTCCTTTCTGTGGGGTTGGGACGAAGCATTTCTCTCGGGCATGTGCTGGGACCTATGTGGGCATCTGAGTCCCTGCCCTCCACTTTTGCTGGGGAAGTCTTGCCTCTCTGTGTGGGGAGCTAGGACCAGGCCCTCTGGAAGCATGCTGTAAGCACAAGCGCTGAAAACAGGAAGGCACGGGTAGCACAGATACACATGCACTAGCATAAGGTGGGGGGGAGGGAGCAGATGAAAACGCCCACAGCGATGAGTAGAGCAGGTTGGGCTCCTCCGAGCTGTTGTTTCAGACTGGATTCAGCTCCATGACATGCTCTCACTGGGAGAAGAACAGTACGCTGAGATGAACGGGCCACTTCAAGCCTCCCTGAAAACCCCATTCTGCTTGGGTCTGCTTTTCCAAGTGCTTGAAAACACACAGAGGAGATCAAAAGATGATAAAGTTTCTCCCAGGTAGAAAAGAAAAGAAACTTCATCTTGTACAGGGGAGGTAAAGGTTGGTGAGGTTCCTTTGGGTTTCAAAGTCCATTTGTGAAAAATGCTTGATGAAGGGTGTTTGGGCCCAAAAGCTTGCAAAGAAAGAATTTTTTGGCTACTATTTAGTTGGCCTAATAAAAGATATCACTTCTACACCAAGAGTTTTGTCTAGCTGTGAGAGGAGCATTCATCTCCATGGGGTGCAGTCATTCAGCAGAGGAGTATTGGATTGAGATGAATAGGCCTTTCACCCCTTTCAGAAAACCTCTTTCTGTTTAAAGGTTTGTGTGGTGAAGCAATCTCTTTTGTTGGACCAAGCTCACCACACAAACCGTGCTTCTCTCATATGAGGACTTCTCTCATACCACCAGGACTACAACAGCACTGTTTAAAGGTGCGCTAAAATCTGCCTTTTGTCACCGTTCTTTGCCTGCTCTATGACAGTACACGAGCAGCGGTTCTCAATAATGGATCTATCACAGATCTTTCTGAAGTTAAGACCAGGAGTTAAGCAAGGCTGCATCATCACGGTAACACTCTTCTCAGTACTTGTTACTGAGATCTGACCACCAACAAGTTTCCAGTCAGATTGGAAATAAACTACTGAATGGATGGTAAACTGTTTAATCTCAATCAACTCTTAGCCAAAACCAAGACCACCTTGAGCTCAGTCATCAAGTTCTAGTACTCTGATGATGCTGTAGTCTGTGCTCACTCGAAAGCAGATCTTCAGGGAATCGTTGATGTCTTTACCAAGGAGCACAGTTAATGGGACTGTCACTTAACATTGAGAAGACTAAGGTCCTTCATCAACAAGCTCTTAATGAGCAGCCCCCAGCTTCGGTAATTCAGATTCACAGCGAGGTGCTGGAGAACACTATTTCCCATACCTCAGAGGCCATTTCTTGTAGAAGGCTGACATGGATGAAGAAATCCAACATTGCCTCAAATGTGCAAGTGCAGCCTTTGGAAATGGGTGTTCAAAGATCATGACATCAGATCCAAAGCCAAGCTCATAGTTTAATCAAGCGGTTATGATCCCTACCTTACTGTATGGAGCTGAGACATGGATGACATACAGGAAACACTTCAAGTCATTGGAGAAGTACCATCAATGCTGCCTGTGGAAGATTCTTTGAAACCAGTGGGAAGATAGATCAACATTAGTGTCCTTTTGCAAGCAAACACCACAAGCATCAAGGAGATGATCATTCAACATCAACTTCCCCGGGCTCGCCACATCATGTGGATGTCTGACTTCAGACTCCTGAAGCAAGTTTTATCCTCCCAGCTCAGTCAAGGTGTACACTCAAGAAGAAGGCAAGAAATTAGATTAGATATGTGGAGAGCCAGAGGAAAAGCAAGGGCAACATTGTCTTTCACAAGTCCCATGGGACTCCTCTGCCCATTACGGGACAGGGATGTCTAAGTGAGGGTGGTTCCTTGCCCTTCATCAATGCTGACCTTGTCAAGGAACACCTTAAGAGGCTGGAAACCTTCAAGTCAGCCGGCCCTGACAGTTTACACCCGAGGGTACTTAAGGAGTTGGCTAGCATCATAGCTCAGCCCCTGGCATGGATCTTCAAGAGCTCCTGGCACTCTGGTGAAGTGCCCAAAGATTGGAAGAAGGCCAATGTGGTGCCTATCTTCAAGAAAGGGAGGAAAGTGGATCCGGTAAACTGCAGGCCCATCAGCCTGACCTCCATCCTGGGGAAGGTCTTAGGAAAAATCATCAAAGAGGCTGGACTGGCCAATGGCAAAACCCTGAGGGATAGCCAGCATGGGTTGTTGTGGGTAGGTAATTCTTGACCAATCTCATTTCCTTTTATGACCAGGTGACCTATCACCTGGACAAGGGGGAAGAGATTGATGTAATATATCTTGACTTTAAAAAAGCCTTTGATCTGGTATCCCATGATCACATTTTGGCAAAACTGGCCAACTGCGACCTCGGGTCCACCATGATCCGCTGGCTGGGGAATTGGCTCCATGTTTGGACCCAGAGGGTGGTGGCTGACAGAAATCAATCATCATGGTGCCCTATAGGCCTGTGCGAGTCGGCAGCGATCCAATCTAGCTTCAGATCCAGCCACTTCGGATGGCCATGATCCAATCCAGACTGGGTTTCTGCCTCAATCCGGCCAAAGTGACTCCGAAGCTTCAGAGCCGCCTCGGAGATACAGGCATAGGGTATAATGGGGAATCAATGAAATATCTATAACTTTGTTGTTTTTTGTCTGATTTGGATGAACCATGCAGGGATGGTAGCCGCTGCTGAGAGCATGAAACCTGCCAAGGTTCAAGAAGATCAGTGCAGGGGTTTGGGGGAAACTGTACCCCAAATTCTTGTAAGCCAAACTCATGTCACGGCTGTGTGTTACAACACAGGGGGGTCAAAACTGCAGGGGTAGTGGCTCTTACTGAGACCACAAAGCCTGCCAAGTTTTAGGGAGATCAGTGCAGGGGTTTGGGGGGAACTGTACCTCAAGCTGAGGACAAGCAAAACTGGTGCCATGGGTGACACTACGTGTGCTAAGGCGCAGCGGGGTGACAGCTGCAGGGATGGTGGCCCCTGCTGAGGCCACGATGCCTGCCAGCTGTCGAGGAGATCAGTGCGGGGGGCTCTCGGGCTCTGCACACCTAGCTGCTGACAGACAAAACTCGTGCCAAGACTGCGATTGATTGAATCATGATTAATTGATTGGTAACCAGTAACACAGCAGCTTAGCAGCCAGGCCTGCAGCAGTGTCTCCCCTCCCTGCCCCAAGACAGACAGCCAGTCCCACAAGCACCCAGGGCACCAGTTTTGCTTGTCCGCAGCTTGAGAGGCAGTTACCCCCAAGCCCCTGCATCAATCTTCTTGAAACTTGGCAGGCTTTGTGGCCTCAGTAAGAGCCACCACCCCTGCAGTTTTCACCCTGCTATGTTATAATGCCTAGACATGACATGAGTCTTGCTTTCAAGAATTTGGGGTGCAGTTCCCCCCAAACCTCTGCACCAATCTTCTTGACACTTGGTAGACTTCATTCTCTCTGCAGAGTCTACCACTCCTGAAAATTTCATCCAAATCAGACAAAAAACACCAAAGTTATAGATATTTTATTGTTTCCCCATTATACCCTATGGCCAGATCTCCGAGGCAGCTCTGAAGCAGTTTGGAGCTTCTGAAGAGCTTCAGGAAGCCTAACGAGGCCAGCGCTTCGACCTGGATGTGCTGCTTTGGACCCCGAAGCATCTGAAGCTTCTTCAGATCTGAAACTGTGTCCGAAGCCTCACACAGCCCTAGTGCCCTATGACCAGCGGGGTCCCTCGAGGCTCTGTCCTTGGACCTATTTTGTTCAACCTCTTCATTAATGATGTAGACATTGGTGTCAGAAGCAGACTAGCCAAGTTCGCCGATGACACCAAACTTTGGGGTAAAGCGTTCACACCTGAGGACGGGGGGGTAATCCAGGCTGACCTTGACAGGTTCAGGAAATGGGAAGACGAGAACCTGATGGTGTTTAACACTGAAAAATGCAAGGTTCTCCACCTTGGGAGGAAAAACTTGCAGCATGTTTATAGGCTCGGCAATGCTACGCTGACTAGCACTACAGACGAGAGGGACTTGGGGGTCAGGATTGACCACAAGATGAATATGAGCCTGCAATGTGATGCTGCAGTTAGTAAAGTGAGCAAAACCCTGGCTTGCATCCATAGATGCTTCTCAAGCAAATCCCAGGACGTCATTCTCCCCTTGTACTCAGCCTCGGTGAGGCCGCAGCTGGAGTACTATGTCCAGTTTTGGGCTCCACAATTCAAAAAGGATGTGGAGAAGCTTGAGAGAGTGCAGAGGAGAGCCACGCACATGATCAGAGGTCAGGAAAACAGACCTTATGATGAGAGGCTGAGAGCGATGGGACTCTTCAGCCTGGAAAAGCACAGGCTCAGGGACAAGCTGATGGCCACCTATAAGTTTATCAGGGGTGTTCTCCAGGATCTGGGGGAACATGTGTTCACCAGAGTGCCCCAAGGGATGACAAGGTCAAATGGTTATAAACTCCTACAAGACCATTTCAGGCTGGACATAAGGAAAAACTTCTTTTCTGTCCGAGACCCAAAGGTCTGGAATAGACTGCCACCAGAGGTGGTTCAAGCACCTACTTTGAACGCCTTCAAGAAAAACCTGGATGTTTTTCTTGCTGGGATCCTATGACCCCAGCTGACTTCCTGCTCCTGGGGCTGGGGGGCTGGACTCGATGATCTTCCAAGGTCCCTTCTAGCCCTAATGTCTCTGAAATCTATGAAATCTATGAAAGTGCTTCAAGGATGTCCTCAAGGTTAACTGGGAAAATGCAACACTGACATCAAGTTGTGGGAGACTGTTGTTCAGGACAACACTAAATGGAGGAACAGTCTGTTGTAAGAATCTCAATACTGTGAAACCTTACAATGACAACAGGAGATGGAAAAACAGGAACAACAGAAACATCATGTTGTGAACCGAATCAAGACTCCAGAGCCACCCACCCTGCACAGAAACACATACCCCGGTTGCAGCAGAGTCTGCTGATCCTGGATTAGCCTCATCAGCCGTCTTTGGACCCACAGATAGGATGTTCATGGAAGACAATCATCCTTGACTATGAAGGGATTGCTGAAGAAGAAAATTGCCTCTTTGGTGTGCTCTGAAACTTGGGGTACCTTATGGTGGGAGCACACGGTAGGGGCACCATTTCCAATTTTTTGTCACTGAAGCTGGAGTTCCCAGAATGTATCTACTTCTCCAGTTTCCCCCCTGGCCTTCCACCAAGCATGTCTTCAGCTTAGAAAATATCTCCTAATGTGGTGTTGCGCGCACACACAAGGAGTCACACACTATGACTGTAACCATTGGTGACACGTAGGGGGTGCACGTACACCCCCTGAGCATGGCGGTGCACTCACTCCCTGTGAAAAGGCACTGCCAACACTGCCGGCAGCACCGGTGGGCGGTCACCGCTTGCTCCCCTCCACTCCCCTTTGTTGCCGACACCACTGGCAGTGTCTGTGAGCGGTCTGCGATCGCCGCTGGCTGCTGCCGACGCTGCTGGCGGTGTCTGCAGGTGGTCGCCAATCACCAATCAGTGCTCACCACACCCCCCTCTCGCTACTGACAGTGCTGCGGCCGCTCCCCACTTGCTGCCACCATGCTCCCACCGCCAACAGCGTTGCTGCTGCCTGTGGAAGTTTGCCATGGCCCCCCAGCCTCTGGGGGCACGTGGCGTTCATGACTCTAATCATGCTCCAAAGCATTTCAGTTGCTCAACATGTACCTCTGGTACTGTTTGGCACAATTTATCTTTTTGCAAAATAATATTGAATCTTTCATTTGTGGGGGCCTTTATTCTGGAGAGGCTGAACCATTCTCCCCATCTCTTTGCGTATGCCAGGCTCTGAAGAGGCTCTGCCTGCCTAAAGTGTTTGGAGCGCCTTTCCCTGGTTCAGTTTGAAGCAGGCCCCAGAGGTAACCCACATTTAAAATTTTGAAGAGCCAGAAATCCTAAATTAAGGTACACACCACCTTCGCAAACAGTGGAGAGGAGTGACTGAAGGTGTGGGAGAAGGGGAGGGGCAGCCTGGTTGGGGTCTCGGTCAGAACAGAGGTGGGGAAGGCAGCTGGCTTTGGGAAGCAGGGGTTGGGGGGTTGGCATATAGCTCAGACAAGAGAACGCAGGTAGGAATGTGTGACCTGTGGTGTTTATTGTTAATGGAAGAAGTGGATCCAGAGAGACAAAGGTGTTAACTTGCCTGTCACTATACCACACTAAACATTAAATGAGGTGCAGGAGTCTGAGTAAAGAGCCCTTGACAAACAATCACCATTAAAAACATCTTGTTAACCTGTTACTGAAGATAGAGGAAAAAAGGAAGGGAAGAAAATAAGGCTTTTATTTTAACAACACTTATATTTCCTTTAGGTGGAAATATTTTTATCAGGAAAAGTCTCTGTTTGACAGGCTTCTTGATGGCATTAAGTATCCTTTGGAGAGAAAAAAAAGTGAAGATAGCTTAAAGTTGTTTGATTTTGTCCTTGTTGTTTAAGTATGATCCTGGTTCCTTGCGGACTAAATAAGAAAACCACACAAAGGGGAGAAAAACGACCAGCAAAGGGAAAAATGCAATTCCTGGTGCTGACACTTACTTTTGCAGCCTCGCATAGAGAGAACGGCAGGCCCAGGACACACTCTTATTTACCATTTAAGTTTTCCCCCAACACTTGCCTGCTATTGGGAAGGGAGGTTGTTGAGCCTGTCCTGCCTGCTTGCTCCTGCTAAACCCAGAGATAACTTTGTGAAGGTGGTTGAATACTCCCTGCCCTCCTTTCCCTTACAGCTACTTTTGAAGTCTCTGTCTTAGCTACTAGCTAAGCCATGTTTTTTTTTTCTTTAGGTTTTCTTAAAAATAATTAAGGTGCGGGGAAAAAAAGGACACAGGGGACCTTTGTACACACCACAACATTGGCCTTTAAAGCAACTTAAATGCCCTTTTGTACCACTTTCATGGCATTTTTGTTTCTACAGACAGCAGCGCATTGTGCTTTAATAGCCCTTCTGTTTACACTGTCGGTGGCGTATTACACGTTAAATGACTTTGGGACGTAGCAAAATAAACCACCTCTGAGGTGTTACCTAACAAAACTGCAATAGCCATGAAGGGAAGCACTGGGTCCCATGCAGTTCAGAGGCTGTTCAGGCAGCCTGGCAGTATAATGTTTGCCCTTGGCCACTGGGTTCCTGGGATGGGGTACTTACTCAGATCTCCATGCTCCTGGGTTTATATCCTCAAGTCAGCCTTCAGCAGAGACCAGTGGGATGGTAAACAGCTTTATCTTTATTAGGAACAGGATTCAGCATCATGCACACTCACAGCTTGCAGGGAGAACAGCAACAACCCACTACCAACAAACTACACCCACAGGGCATCGGGGGGAAAACTGGACCGTCCCACTGCTGGCCCTTTAAGGTACATTCCATATACCACATCCCCCTTCTTTACTCTGGGAGCTCCCTCTTAAGAAGTTAAATGTTCATCAGTTGCTACTTTAACTCGGAACATTTCGGGATCACGGAGCCAGAGGTTGCTAGAACTTGGCCCACCGATAGCCTTTACCACTATCCTATTACATAGTCCTTGTACTTCACAGGCAACTTCACCACAGCCACTCTTAGTTTGCGTGGTGCCATTGCGTGTCTCTGTGAGAACTGGTGGATCCTCTGAAATGTAACAAAACTCTTGCTCTTGGTGGTCTGGTTTTATTTCTGATGCTTGTTCTGCTGCCGTCTCTTGAGGTGCATCAACTTGTTCTGCTGGTACTGATGAGTAATCTTTCTTTAAGTGTCTTCTGTTTCTCATGTAGACGTAACCGCTGGGATTTTTTACCATGTAAGAAAGTGGTTCATCCCTTTTTGCCATAATGGACACTGGTATCCAACCTGTACTTGTTTGCATCCTTACTTTTTCCCCCTCTCGTAGAGGTGGCAAGAATGCAGCAGTGCGGTCATAGTGCATCTTTTGGTGCCTTTGAAGATTTTGCAACTTGTGGGAGGCATTCAACAGTAGTCTAAGAGTTAGCCATTGTAGCAGGGAGGGTACTGCGCAAAAATCTCCCCATTAAAATCTGCGCTGGTGCATATGCAAGACCAGTAATTGGTATGTTCCTCAGATTGAGCAAAGCCAGAGATAGATCTGAGCCATTCTGCAAAGTCTTCTTAAACATTGATCTGATGGTCTGAACCGTGTGTTGAGCCTGACCATTGGATTGTGGATAACCCACACTAAAATGGGTGATGGTTATGCTCCAGTCAGTTGCAAATTGTTCCATCATGTGACTTACAAATGGCATGTTATCACAAACAGTTTCTTTAGGTATGTCATGGCGAGCAAATACAGACTTCATTTTGGCTATTACCATGCCAGCTGTCTTGTTGGGCAGGTGCAAAACTTCAGGGTACTTGGAGTAATAGTCGACTATTATCAAATAAGACTGTCCCCATAGGTCAAAAATGTCCGCTGCCAGTTTTAGCCAAGGCAGATCTGGGATGTCATGTGAGATCATGGGCTCTTTCTGAGTATTGGGTTGGAGTTCTTGACAAGGTGTGCAATTTGCAATCCATTGCTCAATGTGAGCATTCATCTGAGGCCACCATACATGATTTGTCAAGCTTGTGCTTTCGACTTTTGTATGCCTTGATGGAGCGACTGAAGGAATGTCAACATGTTAGTCCTCATACCGCATGGAATGATTATTCTTGGCCCAATCATAAGCAAATCATCCTGAATCTGGATTTGGTCTCTGAAAGGCCAGTAAGGCTGTAGTTCAGGTTTAACTTGTTTTTGCCTGCTTAGCCATCCATTAAGATGTTTGGCTCTAAGGGCTTGTAGTTCCCTGTCAACCTTCGTATGCTCCTGTAACTGCTGGAGTAACTGGCCACTGAGTGGTTCAGTTTCCATCGGTCTGTGAACCACCTTTTCTGAGCAGAAAGGATCTGGTTCAGGGGAAGGGGTGAGTGTTGTGGCTCTAGAAAGCGTGTCAGCCGCTAACATGTCTTTGCCTTTGGTACAGAGAATCTGGATGTCATATTTTTGGAGCTGCAACAGCATCCTCTGTAGGTGTCCTGGAACCTTTCCTATGGACTTTGCAAAAATCGCTTTCAGGGGTTTGTGGCCCAACTGAACCTGTATTTGGGTGCCATACACATATTGGTGGAACTTCGTCATGGCGAAGACAATTGCCAGAAGCTTTTTTTCAATGTACACATAATTTCATTCAGATTGTGTTAGAGCCCTCAAAGCATATGTGACTGGATAGCTTCTGCAGAAACAGACAGCTGCTCCTAGGTCATCTTTGGATGTGTCAGCTTGGATTTCTAGCTGCTCTGCTGGGTTAAAGTACCTGAGCACAGGTGCCGTTGTGATGGTTAGCTTGAGCTTATCCAGGGCTTTCTGATGCCCAGGTCCCCATTGCCAGATAATATCATTCCTGAGAAGCGCTCTCAGAGGGGCTGTCAGGTTTGACTCACGTGGAATGTATTGCGCCAAGTACTGAATGGTTGGGAGGAGTCTCTGAAGGCCTTTTTCATCTCTTGGCGGGGACATCCTGTTGATGGCTTCCACTTTGTCATCATCTGGTTTGACACCATCTTTTGAGAAGATATGGGCCATATACCTAAGGCTGTTGACTAAAAACTGTATTTTGTCCTTATTAAATTTTACTCTTTTCAGACGTGCTCTCTCCAGGACTTGTTTCAGGATAGCATCATGCTCCTCTTTGCAATGATCATGTCATCCGTGATGATGTGGATTCCTGGGATGTCACCAAAGCACTTGTGATTTTTCTGCTGGAATACTTTGCTAGCTGACTTTATACCAAAGGGAAGACGACTGAAGTGGCACCATTCCCATGGGGTGCTAAAGGTACACAGCTCTGCTGATTCCTTGTCCAGTTTGACTTGCCAATAGCCGTCCTTTTCATCAAGAATGGTGAACAGCTTTTTACTTGACAAGCTCTTCTGCACATCTTCTACAGTGGGGATAGAAAAGTGCTGCCTCAACACTGCCTTTTTGAGGTCTTGTGGGTCTAGACAAAGTCGTAGGGAAGCATCCTTCCTTTGTGTGATGACAAAGCTATTGACCCAGGGTGTGGGCTTAGTCACCTTTGTAATGACACTCAGAGCTTCCAGCATCTCGAGGGTGTTCTTCAATTTGCTTAGGGTTGCATAGGGAATTTTTCTACACCCATACACCACTGGTGGTACTGCCGGGTCAATATAGATGTGGTGGGTACTGTGAAATTAGCCCAACCCTTTGAAAATGTCTGGGTATAGTGTGAGAAGGTCTGCCTTGGTTCCATGGACTCTTCTAATAAGGTCTAAGATGGTGCATGCCACCCTACCAAGTATTGTTGGTTATGTTAAAGTTAAATCGGATTCATTAGCACCAGATTTGCAGTGTGCAGTGATTGCACCTTTTGGTTTGATGCGTGCACCACCAAATGCAAACAATGTAACATGAACTTGAGCCTTGCATACTTTTCCTTGCAAAGCCTTTGCTACATCTACTGGAATAGTGTTGGCTTCCAGTCTAGTATCTAACTTAAAATAAACTGGCAAGCCAGCAATCATCACTGTGCTTTACCAGGCATTCTGGTTATCAAAGGTCTGTGAGTGCTGCTTTGCAGACACTGCATCCACACTGACTCCTTTTGCAGACTTTGGAGTCTCTACCTTTTGATTATCACATTTTTGCAAAGTGGTTCACTCCAAAGCATTTGTAACAAGTTTCTCCAAAAGCTGGGCAGGATCAGGATCAGGCTTGTGTGTGCTTCCATACCATTTGCAAGCTTTGCCTTTTGCAGCTTTATGGCCCTCCTGTGGAGCAAACTTCATTGGTGGTTTGCTTTGCTTTTGCAAAGTACTATGGCAGCTTTGCTTTTGCTCAACTGTATGCAAGCTTGCTTGCTTCTGCAGACATAACATGAGCCTGAGCGCTTGTGAGAGCCTCTGGTCTGTAGATATCCACTGCCTGTGCCAGGGTGAGGGAGGGGTTTCCAGAAGCCGTTCTTTGAGTTTTCTATCAGTTATGCTGAAGACAATTTTGTTCCCCAACATAACATCCTCAGCAGGTCCAAATTCATAATGCTGTGCTCTGTATTTCTGAGCTCTGTAACAAAATCATCTATGCCTGCAGCCTTGTTGTATCTTAAGTTGCCACAACTGATACCTTTCAAAAACGTTTTTTTTTTTCTGGGTTCACAGTAGTTCTTAAATGTTGCAAGCACCTCTGTAAGGGTTTTGTTATTAGGGTTTCCAAACACCCCTTGCATGTCATTGTAAAATTCTAGGGCTTTATCCCCAAAGCAGTGAAGCATGACTGCAATTTTATAATCCTTTGCCTCTTCCTCAGCCTTTGTGACTGCAACGTATCATTGAACCTTGTGTTCCCATCTCCTCCAGGTCTCCCCAAGATTTCCAGTAAAGGATAATGCTGGTGGAGGTTTGAAATGCTCCATTATATTATTTGTATTTAGTGTCAGGTGAAAGCTGTAACCCCCACACATGCATACACTCAGCTTGCAGGGAGAACTACAACAACCCACCACCACAGGTATTGGTCATCTGTGTCCCTCTTTCTGTCCTGGTCCGGGACCTTTTTGGGGGTGGGATGATGAAAGCCCAACAGTGGATCCAGGGTTTCCAGCAAATGGTGTGGTGCAAGCCATGATGGCAAGGATCACTTCTTTCAGTTTACTCGTTCTTCTGGCATCACTTTTAAATTAAGAAGGGATGGTATGTGATATAGCCTGTCCTCTAGTTATTTGGTTCAATTAGGTATCCTTTCTGATGCACCAGTTCTGGTTCATTAATCTTTATTCTCCCACATTATATTGGCACCACACTTGGGTGATGTAGGAAGCCTTTTTGTTTGGACACATTCAGTTTTTTCTGTCTTTAGTACATGCTCACTTTTGTAAGAAATCTTATGCGACGGGCTGAGCAAGTGTTTTGTTACCCTGAGTACACAACAGATTCCACCCCCCACTCTGCCACCTGCTTCCTATGATACTCATATGCAGTAGCAGGGGGCATCAGAGAACAAGGAACAACTTTTTACATGCTTATTATTGCTAAAATACCAACGGCTTAATGGGACAGTAAGGGAAGGTTGATCTGGAAGAGGTGGTGGGGGTATGTTACAGGAGATTCTGTGAGGGTGGATAGCACCAGCTTTCATGTGCTCACATTTACTGTAATCACTTGCAGTGAGTCTGTCAAGATTTGGGGATCTAGATGATGTCTGTGGTTTGTCTCCCCAGTACTGTGAGCAGCTACCTGCTCCAGACAATTCAAAGCATGTACCCCATTGCACTCTAACAGGGTGCATCTACACATGCACTTCAATGCATAGTGGCCTATTCTACTGTGCATTAAAGTGGTGTGCAAAAAAAATGCTAATACACTAATGTGCACTAGAATAGGTTACTGTGCATTAAGCATCACCTAAAAAGTGTGCACTTGCACTACTCTGCATTAGTGCAGCCTAATGCACACTTATTTAGTAGCTCATGTTAGAGGGTGCCTATACATGAGCTGGGAGGCTGCTCTGGCCAGCCTTCATGTCTCATGTATCAGCGTCCCTGTGTTTCAAAATGGTGGCAGGGATGCTTTAACTAAAATTTATTCGACAAGCTTTAGGTAAAACGCTCCCGTCACCATTTTGAAGTGCAGGGATGCTGATACACGAGATGCTCCAGGCACTTTAATTAGAATGGCTCTTGGAGCTGCTCTAATTAAAGCGCCCCCCCCGACTCAAATGCCCGGAGGTACTAAATTTAATGTGCATTAGGAAAAGTGCATTAATGCACATGTAGATGCGCCCACAGTGTAGTGATTAAGAAAAAAAACATTTGGATGTCATCTTTGCCATCCACCATAGCATTCCAACTTCAAACCTAGGTAATAACTACAACTGTGTAAATGATCATCAACTTTTACAAATGCTTTTTTTTCCTCTGTTAAAAAGCCTTGGAAAGTCAATGGCCAAATCCTTAGCTGATGCAGAGTTAGTAAAGTTGTCTGTTGGTACCTTGGTGCTCTCTCAGAATATCAAGCCTAACAAAACTCCAAACTTTTCAACCTCAGGAAATGAAGAATTATGGCACACTCGCAAAGAACTTGAACTCTACATCAAGTTAATTTAAATTCTCTGAGCAGTTCCCCAATAGTCCCATAATACACCTCTAGTCATTCTGCCATTACTGTACTGCCTTCTCCAGAGTCGGATGCGTAGGAACACACTTGCTAAATTGTACAACATGTAGGAACGTAGGACTGGAAGGGGCCTCCTGGGCCATTGTGTCCAGTCCTTTGCATTCACATAACATGATGCCATCTAACACTGAAGTTTAACCTATCCATCATTAAATCCACTGACACTCATTGCTTACCGCGCTACTGACATTCTCTATGGCAACAAGTCCCACTATTAACACAACCTATGCAATGCAGTGCTGAAATGAGGCATGCTGGATATCTCTGGGGGATCGGGGACAGAAGTAAGGTTGTCAGGGCATATGCCTTCAGTCATTTCCTAAATTTAAAAAGGTTTTTTCAGATTTACTCAGTTGACTGTTTTGGAAGGGCCTAAGGTAACACCAAGCATCATGAATTCTAGGGTAGTTAATGGACTTTTTTGTCCTTGGATGAAAATTGTTCTGTCTAATTGGTGGGCACTCAATTCCTTCTGGAGTAATGTTTAACAAATACCATTGCATAGGAGATGGATCGCAATCACAGGGCCTCTCTGTCTATTGTCTGCCAGTAATGGCAAATCTTACAGTGCCCACATGGTTAGGTTGAGTCCATTTCATTGTCTTTTTTCAGTTTCTTCCCTACTTATCCAGGATTATTTCCCTTTTGAACCCCCCACAAAGCAGAGCACAGCAGTGATGAGCATACGTGAAATCCTCCTGGGGAATGGTACGTCTGTCAATCTGGCACGCACTTCCCAACAACTACCAGTGCATTCTGGGTGAGTCAGGCTGCTTCCCAGGGCTCAGACATGAACTGTGGTTTAAAATCTCCAAGTTTTGAATTGATTTAAATGAGCTTAAATGTGCTTTAGAACAGCCTCCAGTCTCCTGGACATAACCCATCATTATCCTTTTATAGCTGCATTGCATGCTACAGTAAACACGTACAGGCTGCATCAGATTGATTCACCAGAGTTTTAATGTTGTCTTTTATCAGACTGACCACAGCGCTAACTTACAATGAAAACCAGCTTTAAGAGGCAGCAATACAGGGCCAAATGTTTCTTTCCTTTGGTGATTAGTTCCAATCTCTTTGTACTCCAGACAAGCAGCATCCCTGCTGTTCTCTAACTCAGAGCAGTGCAGCCCTCTAGCACGTGGTGTGCCCGACTGAACCCCTGGAAACAAAGCAACGTGAAAATAGATGGATGTTAGTTTAAAGCATCTTCCACAGGATCAAAGATCCACAGATGACAGAGTAAGTCCCAGCAAATTTATCAGCCATTACATGATTTCACTTTGAAGTTACAGAAATAGCCCTTCTAAAATGTGCACATTGACTTAAAAAGCGATCTCTTCTAGAAGCAGAAGTAGGTCTTGGAAATAAAACCAGAGGGCCAGGTATTTAGCTGATGTAAATTGGAGAACTGAGAGGAAAAAACATCCTTGGAGAACAAGCTTGAGTTGTTTCACTGTGTTAAATGTTGTCCATATTTCCTTGGTTTAAAGTAATGACTTGCATTTTGGAATATTTAGATGGATTTTTACATGGCAGACCAAGGGGGACTTTTCATGGCTGTTCCGTCTTAATCACTGTCAGAGCACCAGTCAATGAGTCTATTAGCAGATTCTGCCCTAATTGCTGTTAAATGGTTAAGTAGGTTAGTGCTATATTTTACTTAATGTTTTATACCATACTGCAATGTTGGAGGCAGTTGCTAAATAATGAGCTACTAAGAAGGTTTCTCTCTTCCCAAGAAAATTACCCGATGAAATTTATCTCCCTTTCTTTTTTCTGGTGCCCTCCCAACCTGAGGCTGTTCCTCTTGTCCATTGCCATATTTTAGGTATCTTATGATTATTTGTGAGCTTTCGTGGAAGTAGCAAGTACTCATGTTTGCATAGTGGGGGAGCACTAGCCTGAATACTGATTTTCTTGAAACCTAAAAAAGTTCATATTGATAATTTTGGACTGAGAAATGTCAGCAAAGCAGGATTTGATCAACATGCTCGCGACATATGGGGGAGAGCATATGTTCCATAAATGTTATCACTTCACCCAACACTGCCTTCTTTCAGGTCCTTAAACAAAAACATTTAAGGTTTTGTGAGGCATCTCCCATAGGTCCTTTTTCTTTCCCAATTACTGACGCTTTTTGGAGGAAGGGGAGAGAAGATAGCTAAATGTTGTTCAGTTGCTCAGTGCAGCTCTGTCTCTTTATTTAGTGTAACACATGCCCTAGAGAGATCTTGGTGGGACAAGAATAAAGCTATTAGCCAGAGATGTCTGCTGGTCCAGCGAGCAGCTCTAATCAATGTTCTGGAAGGGATTGAGGAGGTAAAGGGGATTGTGTCAGAGATGAGAGATGATGAACAGCACACTGAAGAACTAATTCACTGTCTTCCAGGCTGGGCTAGTAAAAAAAAGTCCACCAAAACTCTTATAGGTGACCTTTTTCAGAAAGGAACGGCAGGAGATAGAAGCGGGAGGGAGACTCAGAGCAGGGGTTCATGAGAGGGACTGAATTTCATAGATTTCATAGACATCAGGGCTGGAAGGGACCTCGGAAGATCATCGAGTCCAGCCCCCCGCCCAAAGGGCAGGAAGTCAGCTGGGGTCATAGGATCCCAGCAAGATAAGCATCCAGTTTCATCTTGAAGGAATTGATTCCTGGCAAAAGAGATGATCCCAGTGAAGCACTGACAGCAGCGCTTAATTATATTTAATGCTTAGATTGGGGGAAGGTGCTTAGGCGGCAGAGAGGCTGGGTCCTCATTCTGCTGTATGCTGTACAAACCTAGGGATTAGTGGGCGTTCCTATCCCAGAAACCAGGCAATCTGAGGGTGTCTTTACACGTGCACATTTTAATTAGACTCTTGGGAGCCGCTCTAATTAAAGTGCCCACACTATCTTGTGTATTCAGCATCCTGCGGTTCAAGAGGGCAGCTGGGGCGCTTTAAAGCTTGTTCAATGAGGCTTAGTTAAAGCTTCCCCACTGCCATTTTGAGGCGTGGGAACACTGAATACATGTGATGTGGAGGCTGCTGGAGCGTGCTAATTAAAACACGTTGGAGCAGGTGTCTGGCACGTGTGCAGGTGCCCTAAGGTTTAAATCATATCCTATAGACAATGTGGCCAGCGTGGAAAAACCCTAGGTACGGAAACAGCTCCATCAACCAAAAGCTTTAGTGAATAAACCTTCTTCCAATTAGGGGAGTTGGCGTAGCTCTGATGGTGTATGCCATAATGGTTTACACTTAACTTGTCAGCACATCTCTACTGCCACTACTATCAACGCCTCTGTAACAAAACCATCAGAATCCATGGTCCCTCCATGTCTTTCCCAAAATGAGATATCCCTGATCCAATGCACCAAATGCTCTCACGGCAACTACATGAAACTAAAGAGCAACTATGTACCAGAATTTGCTCTCACAGAAATTATAAAGGGCAGAGATACACATACACCATAAGAGCTTATATCTCACAGAAGAACTACTCTGTCTCTGATCTTGCCATGTATGTACTCAAGGGAAATCTACCTAACACCTTTAAAAGGCAAACTTGGGAACAAAGACTCTTAAGCTGGCTGGGCAAGAATTTAACACTGATGTTGATTTTATGGCACACTATAATCTACTTTACTCCTGAATTTTTTCCATGCATGAAAGGTGAGAATGACCATCTTCCCTTTTGATAGGCCTTGATCTCCCAGGAATTGGCTTATTTTCTTTTGCTAATTGTCCATCTGCTACCCCTGGCAGTTTGTCTCTCCCCTCCTCCCCCCTCCTACAGTTGTTTTTTACTATACTGTATTTGGCTTGTTCAGGTCAGACCCGATGAAGAATGCCTTGCATTTAAAAGCTTGTCTAACTATATCCCAACTGTGCAGTTAGTACAATAAAAGATATCATTCTAAGAAATTCTTGTCTGAAAAAGTCACAGCAATAAAAATGTGAACTATAGGACTGTGGAAATTCATCGTGTATATACTTATATCTGAGCTGATGATTTCACCTGAATAGAAAAGGTGATGGATAAAAGGTGGGAGACTTCTTGTAGGATGGCAGGTTTGCATCTTGTTGACAGGGGGAAGAGTTGATTGACATCTGAAATCTCTGAAGGGGTCAGATGGAAAGAGAGGGCAAAAAAGGCAGACTTGAATTTGCTGTTCACGGTGCCACCTCCTTAGCTGTGCTTTGGAAGGCTTCTGCAAAGCTAAGGGCATCTCAAGGGAATGCCTTTGATGAGTAATTGGTCCAAGGAAACAAGGAAAGATGCTGACACGTGGCCTCCTTACTGGTGGACTGACACTTTCAGGCTTTGATATAGCTAGCTGAAATTGTTCCTTCCAATGTGAACTGCCTTGTTCTTTATCCCAGAGGATTACATCTGTCATAGTTCTGCCCAAGTGTCTATCTTTGCGTTGTCCTCCTAATGCTTCACAACCCCTTCCTCTTGTTGAGTGGATCAGTTTCTGTCAGCTGCATATCATGCCATAAAATTGCGCACTTCCCAGAAAGAAGGAACTGCCAACCTTTGAGCCACTGTGTGCAAACACCAGTGCTTACCCAGCCACCACAGCAGGCCTGGGACATGTACGGATGAGCCGCCGCCTAGGAAAGCACATAACAAAGCTTTCTGCAGAAATTGCATTAAGGAGACAAAGCTGTGAGCTTAAATGTGAATCTGGCAATTCTCACATTCTGAAGCCAAGTTGAATAGCTAACAAGTGACAGGTGATCGCCCCAGGAGCAAGGAAAGAGCATGATTATAAGGGGGATGTGATGATGGCTCCATGTGCACTCATACATTTTGGTTTCTTGTTTTCTTCCTGGCAGTCTTAGAAATGGTTTATGCATCTGGCTGTTTTCTTAAGGGATAGAATGTGGCTGGCATTTAAAGCATGCAACTGGGGATTGAGACTTAATTTTTCTATTCCCAATTCTGCCAGTGCCTTGCTGTGATGTTCTGGGGAGTACATTTTTGTTTGTGGTCTAGTGTACGGCATTGCAGTTCAGTTTGAGTCTAATCTCCATATGCATCTGGTCAGGCTGCAAGCTCTGTTTGGAATGAGTCTAGTCTTCACTGCCCTGCTGTCCTTTTACCTCCAGACTGGACTACAATCCTGGAAGGATGCCGGCACGTGGCTGTGGTAGAAGGTCGCTGACTTTACTTTGTCATTGACATGTAAATGTTCTAAATGATAGCATAGCTTCCACCGGGAAAAGTGGTTTATCAGGAAAGAAGTCACCTAGGAATGAAGTCCCCGTGATCACTTCTTGGGGCCGATCAGGGAGATCACTTGACAACGTGACTGCTGTACTTTGGGTGGAAGCAAGGGGTGTCACTAGCTCCAAAAGAAGGTAAGTGGGTCACTTACCCAGCTTCCTTCTCAAGGCCAGTCAGCTGTGGTTTGGATTTCCAGCCGGTTTATTTTCAGATGGGGAACACTTGTCCCCAAAGAAACATAATAACCAACGTACAAGCAACAACCAAACAGATAAATCAAAACCTCTGGTCTTTCTTCAGACCTTGAGAAGGGCAATCCAGCAAAATCACAGCCTTCCCCTCTCTCCTTGGACTCAGCTGTTGGAGCTTTTAAACCTCATTGTGGCTCCTCCCTGGTTTTTACTAATCATGGGTTGCAGCTTGCTCCCTTTCAGGCAGACGATGAACTGCTGCCTACCTGTTGGCGGTGCTTCCCCCCTGAAGGCTGTACCTCCTTAGAGGAAGTGACTTCAGAAGTCTGAGGGCAAAGAAACGTCGCTATCTTGAATATGGATGGATCCTCCAGAAGGACTTGAAGGACTGGAGAACAGGGCATTGCACATGGACATGTTTTGTTTTCTAAAGGATTTTATTTTCTTGTGTTATGATAGAAAGAACAATAGCGTGCTCTGAATCTCTGTGCAAAGCCTGTATGTGGCACCTGCTTCTATAAGAAGGGACATCATGTGTTATCAAGTCTGGTCTTTCGCTATTGTTGGGTGCATCATGCCATCCCTTCAACAAATCAAACACATTACGTCTTAAAACTAGCCAGGCTTTTTGCCCCTGCTGCTTCCATCATAGATTCATAGATTCATAGATGTTAGCATGGGAAGGGACCTCAATAGATCATCGAGTCCGACCCCCTGCATAGGCAGGAAAGAGTGCTGGGTCTAGATGACCCCAGCTAGATGCTTATCTAACCTCCTCTTGAAGACCCCCAGGGTAGGGGAGAGCACCACCTCCCTTGGGAGTCCATTCCAGACCTTGGCCACTCGAACTGTGAAGAAGTTCTTCCTAATGTCCAGTCTAAATCTGCTCTCTGCTAGCTTGTGGCCATTATTTCTTGTAAGCCCCAGGGGCGCCTTGATGAATAAAACCTCACCAATTCCCTTCTGTGCCCCTGTGATGAACTTATAGGCAGCCACAAGGTCACCTCTCAACCTTCTCTAGCGGAGGCTGAAAAGGTCCAGTTTCTCTAGTCTCTCCTCGTAGGGCTTGGTCTGCAGGCCCTTAACCATACGAGTGGCCCTTCTCTGGACCCTCTCCAGGTTATCCGCATCCCTCTTGAAGTGCGGCGCCCAGAATTGCATGCAGTACTCAAACTGCGGTCTGACCAGTGCCCAATAGAGGGGAAGTATCACCTCCTTCGGTCTATTCGTCATGCATCTGCTGATGCACGATAAAGTGCCATTGGCTTTTCTGATGGCTTCGTCACACTGCCGACTCATGTTCATCTTGGAGTCCACTAGGACTCCAAGATCCCTTTCCACTTCCGTGCCACCGATTCTATGTTACTAAAAAGTGAAACAGCAGCCCCAGCGTGCATGGATGGCTCCGTCTAGATGAATCATGTTTAGGCTACAGGGGACTCTGAGAGTGGTGCCATAGGCTAAGCAGTTGGACCAGCTCTCGGACGGCGGTGCTTGACAGCGGGCCTGTACCCACAGAGTGTGCCTGGAGACCCCAAGTCCAGGGCACTGTTTGAATTCTGGTCAGACTCTGGTGGCTTAAGTACCCTGGGAGTTGGTTAAGTGACTGAATCAGTCTGATAAGTTACTAAGAGGGGTGGCATGACCAGATCTGGGCCACTCAGTTGACTTGAACCGACCAGAATAGGCCAAAACTTCACGTCAGCTTATATTTGGAGCATCTCTGTGTGTGGCTACCTAACTTGAGTCCTGGTAAGCCTGACGGTCAGTGGTACTGAGTATTTACTGTGGACCTCTGGGTCTTAACATGTCTGAAACCCAGGCTGTAAGTGTTGAGTGGAACCACCAAATAAACAAGGAAACACTCAACTTCCTGCACACTTTTTGGAATATCTTGACCCCAGTCTCTCTGGTTCAGCCTCCACAAATGAAAAGGAGGGATATCATTTTGTGGGACAATTAGTATACTCCATTAAGTAATGAATATTATGATAGTACATTGAGACACTTAAAGGAGAGATGTTACAGAAATGCACAGGATTATCATTATTTTTTAAAAAAGGCCAAGAAGGGGAGGAAAACTGGAGGAATATGCCATGTCTGGCTACGGGGTGTGAAGTTGGACTTACAGGAAAATGGCTGAGCCTTCTGCGAGATACAGAATAGAAATGCTTATTACTAACACATTTGAAAAGGTCTCTCTGCTGAATTGCCATGCAATATAAAAACTTTGATAAGTTGTTAGAGGAATAAAGAATATTCTTCACAGGCAGCTCTTAATTATACCTAACTGTAAGTTTTAACTGAGCAAGGAGCTCCATCATGATTTATAGTATTGTAGCTTGGCATGCTCAGAGTGTCCCAGAACGGTGAAATGCAATAGCATATGTAAATACTTCCTAATTATGCACAGCAATGGGAATTCACAGATGGGTAACACAGCCATCCACTAAAGGCTCGCTACCTACTTTTCCTCCTTGAAACTGCCTCTTGTTGCAATGGATTTTGGTAAGTTTTTGGAATGGAAAGTTAAGATTCCATTATCTAAACTGGGTTTCAAGTAAGCATGGTCCCTCTCTCTTTTATAACAGGACATACTGCAGATGACAGTACGAGGTACCTAACTACATCGCAAAGTACTGGCACAGGGTATTGTTTGTAATGATGGAAATAAGGATTTTGGAGATCCAGCCTTGCTGTGCTTCGAAAAAAAGGAGGAGATTTTATTGGGGCTGTTTGTTTTGTTTTGTTTTTTGTTGGTTTTTTTGGGAGTAAAATGGTTCATTGTATACAAAATTAACTGCTGTCTGACATGATTGAGATAATTGGTAGGGTGTGTTTTAAAGATGTGTGGTTTGGCTAATGACAGTGGGACCTTCACAGCCAAGTTTCCTCTCTTTTCCCTCCCAGCACTGGATGGAAAATGCTAAAAGGAAGATAAACTTTTTCTGTTTCTCTTTAGCTTCACAGACGGCTGTTACTTATCTAGTCTAAAACCATCATTTGTATTATTCCATGACAACAATAGGCTAAAGAAAAAATAATCTAAACTGGACATTTCTATGCAGGGGATTCCTGCTCATGGAGGATGATCCCTTTCCTGTTATGAAAAAGGAGATCCTCTTCAGATAGATCCTTTTGTTGAGCCCTGACAGGCCTGATTTTCAGAGAGATGTCTCTTGTGAGTAGGAGAAATGGGAAAATACACACTGAGTTACATTTTGAGTAGGTATCACTTGAGCAAGATCTAATTTCACCTGGCTGAGATCCTGAAAATCCATTAACATGCTTACTTCTATAATGCAGTCTCATCGCCTCAGAGGTGCAATGGGATCTGGACCATTAGTATTCTGATTGATCAAGAGAGCATGAAGGAAAGATAAATAGTTGAGGCTGGGACTTGGTCACCTATTAAATGTGCAAGGACATTTTTTTTGCTTACGGTAGAAACCTTGCTATGAAATAGTCAGTGCCTTTCAGTCCTTTGAATTTGGCATGCAGAGTGCCTTTGCAAAAGGGCAGTGCATAGTGTTAGTTGCTTAGGTACTCTAGCTGCCATGCTAAAGGGCTACAAAATCCTTGTATAAATGAACCTGCAGACCCTGGCTTACAGACTCCTTACTTATCCTCTAGCTCAGTGATGCTCATCTTTTTGGTCCCATAGGTCAAATGCATAGTGTGGGGACAGCCCACAGGCCAGATCTCTTGTGGGAATGGCTCCTGAATTGGGCTCTGTGTGCCCAGATTGGGCCCCATGCCATGCTGCTTGGACCCCATGCTTCCCTGGCCTGGTCCCTGTACCATCCAGATCAAGCCTTGCATGCACAGATCGGGCCCCACATACTAGCATCTGCCCCCACTTTGTCATAGCCTGGCTCCATGTGCCCGATCTAGTGTACAGGGCCAAGCTTTCTGTCCTGCCAGGCTCCCCACTAGTCCAGAAATACGGCAGCTGGTGATTTAACCACTTCCCGAAACAATGTGATTAGAAACAGGTGACTATTTCAATGACTGCCCTGGTTTTTGTGTTTCAATTTACAGTCTAAATGGATCCTTTCTTGTTGGATTTCATGGGTGTTATCAGATGCAGCTGAGGAGTGGCACTTAATGCTGCCACTGCTCCCTGGATGTCAAATTTCTGATCCCTGGGGAGCCCAGCAGGCTAGATGACATGGCACCATGGGCTACATTTGGCTCATGGGCTGCAGGTTGAGCATCTGTCTTATTGAGATGAATCATGAGAAAGTGAGTTTGCAGGATTATCTTCTGTCACTGTTCTGGAGCTGTAAATTAGAAGAAGACACAGTGTTATAACTGTATGGCAAGTTCCTCTACTGGCTATTCAAACCATAGTATTGATTTTGTTTTCTCTTCAGCCTCAGGCACATGGACTCAATCGTGAAAAGCGAGGCTCTAGGCATAAACCTGGAGCAGATTGCCTTGTGGCAACCTTTCAGAGGTGAGCAAATTGTACTCTGTTGACAGCTGCACGTTGGGAGGAAATTGTGCTTCATTTGTCCAGAGGTGAATTTCCATTGATTTAAAGCATGGGCAGTGGCATCAAACACAAATGAGTTGGGACTTCTTGCTGCTGTTGCCAAAGCATCTGTGTTGGTGTAGCCAGCTCCTAGGGGAATAATGTTGCTGAGAGGTGCTTGAAAATTGGATATTCTGTGGAGCCAGTGGAGGAGGTAACATGAACCTCCTGGATGCTGTCTGCGCAGGCACAATGACTCTGGGAGCCACAGTGAAAAGCCCTGTGGGCTGGATCTGTAGGCAAGTCATTTGGCCAGAGAAAGTCCTGCAGGCTGGATGACCCACCTCTGTGAGCTGAATCCAGCCCATGTACTAAACATTTGATGCCCCGATTTAAAGGGCTGTGTCATGTGTTCATAGTTTTTTATTTAAAACTGGATAGCTTGAGTGTCTCCATGTTACTTGCTCATGTGTCTCTTGCTTTAATTTCCAAATTGTCAGTGACCCAAACAGGCAGTGCTTTGACCCTCGCCCATAGTTGATTAACAAAAGCAGGTCTTGGTATATAGCATAGGACTGATTTATTTCAAAATACCTAATGACAATCTAGAATAATGTGATATAAACAAACAGACAAGTCTTTGCAAGGCTATTAAATAGCTTTAGAAATAGCAGTTGCACTTTGCAGCACCTGTGTGGTACCTATTATCATACCCATTTTATTATATATGTGAACCCCTGATAAAAGCAGGTAAACAGAGAAAAATGATTTTTTCTCAGTGTTGTTCAGCAAATCAGGGGCAGAGACAGGGAAAGGCCTGTGCTTTAGCTAGGGCACATCCTTCTCCTATGTACTTAACCTCCGTTCAAAGGAACACTATGTCATCTTTTCAAATATGTGTTTATTCCCAAATGCTCCCTGAAATTAACATTGTTCATTGTGTGCCCAACTGATTAAAATGGCTGTCTAGCTTGGTTTACCATATTGGCACGACAATACCACACAGATACAGATAACCACTTCCTGAAATCTTATACGATTAAAGCCAGGTGACTATTTCAATGACTGACCTGGTTTTTACTTTTCAATTTACAGTCTAAAATAATCCTTTCTTGTTGGATTTCATGGGTGTTATCAGACACAATAGAGAGAGACTCGTATGGAGACCAGATTGTATTAAAGCCGATTTGCCTGTGGCCATTTAACAGAAGACTTTTTGCTTGGCTTTTACTTTTTAAAGGTACTCTTTCTTCTTTCTCTTATCTACCAGAAGTGACATTCTAAAAGAACAGTTTCTATTTTATTATGAAATGCAAAGTGTTTGATTTAAGTTAATAAATGATCAAAGATTAACTCCATCTTAAAATCTTCTAAGAAATACCAAGTGTGGTAGTTGATGTGTTTAGTCAGTCAGATAAAATATCCTGGGTGCATGCATCCACGTGCGCGCTCTCTCTCTCTTTCATTTTTTTCTCTCTTAGCTGCAGTCTGCTTTGTCAATAAAATTAAAAATTGCTCCCAGACAAGAATGTGTGTGTATAACAATGCTGCATCTTCCTTTACAAGAGAACATATTTATGGTGACTGGGTGACTTGGTGGGTAAGCAGCAAGCACTGGAAGCTCTTTGCTCCTGTGTCCCTGGCTTGAGTTTACTACCTGCTAGTAGTGAACGAGGATTTCAGTGGATGATTATTTGGTGGTCACTGTGATATTAGTTGGTGGCCTTGGGTCTATTCACAGCAGACTCATGGCAAATCTATTACCATAACTGGCACATTGCTGGGAATCTTAGTTAAGAGGCCAAAGACTTAATAGACATGGAGGACTGAATTATCTTCAGAGGTCTAGATATGGTTACTTCAGGTCTGGCTTGAAGAGTACTGGTGCATAGGAGCCAATACCAATATGGGCGTGTTGTCCTCCTTTAACCAGGAAATAGAGGTTTATTTGGAGTGGTCTTACAGCTCAAACACTAGACTCTCATGCCTCTGGGCCAAGAAGCCTGGGCTCGAGGCCTGGATGATTAACCAGCTACTGGAGGTTGATTACACTTGGGCCCTTCACCTTCCCCCCCATTCAGTCTTAACTGCAGGCAACAACTCGGAGATAACAGACTTTCATTATGGCAGCTCCCATGTTGGTATTGCTGAAGGAATTATATTGTTTCACCAGTGGCTTTTGGCCTGTGGATAACCCCTGGGTTGTCTTAGTGTATTATGAATGCCAAGGGAATACAAGCAGATATAGGCTCACAGTTGCAATACTGGAGTATTTATCAAGGGCACAAAGGCCAGATCCAGTTCAGTCTTGGAGGCACTTACCCTTAGGTTTCCTAATGTCTAAAATAGAGACATTTTGGGAGACGTAAATCAATTGGACCTGGGAGATGGAGGTCCTCAGTTCTAGTGAATACTTCTAGGGCTCCTTATGAATTTTACAGTAGGCAGTCATTAGTTAAAAAACAGAAATAACCCTAGTAGAAGGGGCCAAACTCTAGATCTCTCCATTGAGGGGAATACCGTTGTCACTAGGCTACATTGCCATTCTTCTAGAACAATTATTTCATAGATTTCATAGATTTCATAGACATTCAGGCTGGAAGGGACCCCGGAGGATCATTGAGTCCAGCCCCTGCCCCAGGGGCAGGAAGTCAGCAGGGATTATAGGATCCCAGCAAGTTAAGCATCCAAATGTGTCTTGAAGGCATTCAAAGTGAGTGCTTGAACCACCCCTGGTGGCGGTCTATTCCAAACCTTGGGGGCTCGGACAGTAAAGAAGTTCTTCCTTATGTCCAGCCTGAAACAGTTGTGGTGGAGTGTATGACCATTTGATCTTGTCATCCCTTGGGGTGCTTTGGTGAACAGATGTTCCCCCAGATACTGATGAGCACCCCTGATAAAATTATAGGTGGCCATCAGATCACCCCTGAACCTGCGCTTTTCTAGGCTGAAGAGTCCCATGGCTCTTAGCCTTTCATCATAAGTCTGTTTTCCTGACCTCTGATCATGCGCGTGGCTCTCCTCTGGACTCTCTCAAGCTTCTCCACATCCTTTTTGAATTGTGGAGCCCAAAACTGGATGCAGTACTCCAGCTGCGGCCTCACCAATGCCGAGTACAAGGGGAGAATGACATCCTGGAATTTGCTTGAGAAGGATCTATGGATGCAAGTCAGCGTTTTGCTCACTTTACTAGCCGCAGCATCACATTGAAGGCTCATGTTCATCTTGTGGTCAATCATGACCCCCAAGTCCCTTTAATCCATAGTGCTAGCCAGCATAGCACTGCTGAGCCTATAAGCATGCTGCAGGTTTTTCCTCCCAAGGTGGAGAAGCTTGCATTTTTCAGTGTTGAACACCATCAGGTTCTTGTCCGCCCATTTCATGAGCCTGTCAAGATCTGCCTGGATCACCCTCCTGTCCTCAGGTGTGGATGCTTTACCCTGCTTCTGACACCAATGTCCACATCATTGAGGAAGATGTTAAACAGTATAGGCCTAGGAGAGAGCCTTGAGGGACCCCACTGGTGACTGCGCACCATCAACCACAACCCTCTGGGTCCTACCACGGAACCAGTTCCCCAGGCACTGGATCATGGTGAAGTCAAGGCCGCAGTTAGCCAGTTTTGCCAAGAGGTGATCATGGCATATCAGATCGAAGGCTTTTTTGAAATCAAGATATACGACATCAATCTCTTCCCCCTTGTCCAGGTGATAGGTCACTTGGTCATAAAAGGAAATGAGACTGGTCAAGCAAGACCTACCCGCAACAAACCCATGCTGGGTATCCCTCAGGATATTGCCGTCAGCTAGTCTGTTAAGGATGGCCTCTTTGATAATCTTTTCCAACGCCTTCCTCAGGATAGAGGTCAGGCTGATGGGCCTGTAGTTTGCCGGATCTACTTTCCTCCCTTTCTTGAAGATAGGCATGACATTGGCCTTCTTCCAATCTTCAGGCACTTCACCAGAGTGCCAAGAGTTCTGAAAGATCTGCGCCAGGGGCTGGGCTATGATGTTTGCCAGCTCCTTGAGTACCCTTGGGTGTAAACCGTCAGGGCCGGCTGGCTTGAAGCTATCCAGCCTGTCAAGGTGTTCCTTCATGAGGTCAGCTTTGATGGAGGGTAAGGAATCTCCCTCA
>NW_005842777.1:295888-296349 GCF_000455745.1 Alligator sinensis | reverse complement strand
CCATCCCCCGGCAGGCTTAGTTTAAAGCCCGGTGGAGCAGGTCAGCCAGTCTGGCTGAGAAGAGCCTCCTCCCCAATGGAGAGAGGTGGAGGCCATCCCTTCCCAGCATCTCACTGCCTCTCTCACCAAAGAGTGGGCTGTGGTCATGGAAGCCAAAGCCTTCCCAATGACACCAGTGCTGCAGTCTTTGGTTGACTGCCTGGAACCTCCTCTCCCTCCTCAGCCCATAGCCTGAGACAGGGAGTATCGACGAAAACACCATCCGTGCCACCAGACTCTTAAGCCCCACTCCCAAATCCCTGTAGCACCTCATGACCTGGCTGGGAGTGCTCTGAGCCATGTCATTGGTGCCCACATGGATGAGGAGCATGGGATAGTGGTTACTGGGCTGGAGGAGCTTAGGGATCTTCTCCACAATGTCTTGGATGCGGGCTCCCGGGAAGCAGTAAAATTCCCAGGCT
>NW_005842777.1:289827-295820 GCF_000455745.1 Alligator sinensis | reverse complement strand
GGCAGTAGCTACAGTTGAGCCTGTGTTGCATGCGGGAGCTGGCAACTCAGCAGGCTCTGCTGGGGCTGAAAGAAGTTTGTACCTGTTGCAAAGCAGGGGGCGGGGGCATTGGTGCGGCGGGCCTTGGGGCCTTTGACCACCTTGGTCCAACCCCTGGGCTGGACAGGAAGGGAGGTCCCCGGGTCTTCCCTTGTCCCGGAGGAAGACCGTGGTCTACTCTCCATCTCCCGGGGGAGAAGGGCCTGGCAGTAGGAGTCGATCTCCTGCTCACAGTCCTTGATGGCATGCAGTCTCTAGACTGCAGCCTGGAGCTCCTCCAGCTGGTGCACCAGAGACCCCAGTAGGGAGCAGACCTCACAAGGGGAGGTGGCCATGCTCCTGGGCCCCAGAGCCTGAAAAAGTGACAGGCAGCTGAGGCTCCAGTTGCACAGCTCCCTGCAGGGCTGGGCGAAGTAGGAGCTGAGGGGGAGGGCATGACGCTCCTTGGCCCACTTAGCCCACTCCCAGCTGCATAGGTCCCTCCTTCCATGGGTCCCTGCTTATCTGGAGCAGGCCAGGGCTCATCGGGGGTAATGGGGTCTCTCTGGGAGTCCCTGGGCCCACGGGGGTGCAGCGGGTTTACACCTGCACATCTCACACCGGAGCTGGGACAGGAATGAGGCTTGTGCTGTTGCCGGGCCCTTTTTAAACTGAGTGCATGCACAGAAGGGCTGGCCAGTGCCTCGCTGCTTTTAGGAGGCTAGAGGGGCTAAGGGGGGGTTCCTCCCCCTCACCAAGGGAAGGAAAGGTGGGTACTCCCCCCATAACCTGGCTTGTGCACCGGTAGCTCGGTCATGCGGCTCCCTGTGGGGCTGGGCCAAGTAGGAGCCGGGCGGGGGGGCGTGACCCTTCTTGGCCCACTTAGCCCACTCCCAGCTGGCTAGGTCCCTGCTTACCTGGGGCAGCCTGGGGCTCATCGGGGGTCCTGGGGTCTCGCTGGGCGTCCCTAGGCTCACGAGGGCGCAGAGGACTTACACCCGCGCGTCTTGCACCGGAGCCAGGACAGGAATATATTTTACATTGTAAATGTAAAAGTAAAATGTAAATCCCTGGCAGCAGGGATGAGGACCCAGGACTCTCCCCACCACCAGGAATGCTGCCCCATGATGTTACACTCAGGTTCCTTGCTTGTTCCTCCTTTGTCCCCATGACTCTTGCACTGTTAGCTGCCTAGTGGCCTAACTTCAACAGGAAGACTGGAGAGTGCCATGAAGATAGGCATGAAGCTGTCTCTCTTGATCTGTGTTTGTATGGTGCCTACCACTCTGAGGTCCATATCTACATCTCTGCACCACTAAGGGAATAAGCCCTGCCTTTTTACTCCCACTTGGCATGCATTGGCCCTCAAAGCATGGAAGCCTTCAGTGCTGTGCGCAAGGCAGATTTCTATCATGCCCAAGAGCAGCAGCTTTTGGCGCTCCCAAGGCACTCCCACCAGCTCCTGCTTTATACAGTCTGTGTGGCTTGCGCATGTGCCCTACACAGCGGGCAACGTCTTTCAAAACACTGATGCCCTTGGTCTCATTTCCTTCCTGTCGTATTTGTGGCATTGACACATCTTTAGTATGAAACATAACCCTTCACATTCTATTACAGCAGCAGCAGGGAGTGGGTGATCAAACATTTACATGACCCTACTTCTTGGTTACATAAAAGAAAATGAATGTAATTTTCACCTACATACTTGTATCTTTTTATGAGTGGAACTGCTTATAAGCCAAGTAAGCCAGGAGGCAAACTGGGAAGTATTAGGTGAGAGCGAGAGCGAAACAACCTTAATATGTTCAAAGTAATGTGTTAAATTTGAATACATTTAAAACTTAGCGATATATACAATTAGTGCTGGTTTCCATGGTAACAGAGTCAAAGATACAGAAGTCCCAGCTCTGTTTCTTATAATTGGAGCTCTAAATGGAATCAGAAATGGAGTACATCCAGGTGGCAAGTGCGTGCCTGCTTGAATTGGTGTCGCCCATATTGTGTCCAATCTGGCAGTCAGACTCAAGGAAGTAAGAACAAGTCAAGATTTGTGACAGATAATCAACTTATTTCCTTGCTAATTCCAGGCATCGAAGCTGACGTCAAATTTGTTGCTTTTCAACAATTTTCCCTTTCCTTACTCCTCAGCATCTCTCCCTCTGCTGCTTTTCCCTCCTCACCTGCCTCTATTAATTCACCCTCTGCTGACTTTCCATTTCCCCCTGTCTCACCTAGTCTTAGAAAGTTTATGTTAGGTACATAATGAACCCATGTACAGAACACCAGCATGATCTTGCTGCTCTTGCCTACAGCCCCTTATTCTTCTCTTCCTCATTATACTTACTAGATTTGCCTTTTCTTAAATTAACCTGGATGCTGTTCCGGGAACACACTGGGTCTTCCTTTTTATCTGGATACCAGCTGGTACAATGGAGCCCTGATCTTGATCGGATCTTGGGGTCCAACCACAGTGTAGCTACATAATGAATAAAACATGTTAGTATGGAACTACCCACAGTGGTTACTACAAGGGAAAGGAATTCAATCTAGTTGGCATTTCTAGGCAGGATGCTAGTGGCTTAGGGGCCAAATTCTACTTTGATGCCTACTTGTTTGTTGAAAGTAATGAATAATCTTGCACACTTTATAGTTAGCCTGCAAAAATTAATACATAATCTTAAAGACTAGGGACAGACATTCAAAAAGCCCGAACCTAAATTGATTCAATCTTTGTGGGTTAGTCTAACCTGGCTAGGCTGAACCTGTTTGTAACTGTAAAGACACCCCCTCTGGTCTAAGAAAATGCAGGCACATGCCTGTAGTGGCTCAGGCTAGAAGCCGGGGTACACTACAGCAGCCCTCCCTTCCCTTCCACACTGCTGAGCTGAGGGGTGTGTGGCCAGGCCCTGGCAGGACACTCTGATTAGGGAGGGGTCACCCCTCTCACTGCTCCTGACCAAGGAGGGAGCCATCAGGGAGTTGATAACACAGCATTTAGTACCCCATTAAGAAAACAAAAGCATCTCTGACTAGTTCAAGCTCTTCTTAAACAACTTTTTCTAAGGAAGGGATGGAGGGACATTACCAGCTACCTGTTGATTATCTCCAAAAAGCCCGAAGCGGACACTGTCCCGTCTGCTTTGTCCTGTCTGCCTTACACAGACACCTGTCAGCATTAGCTAGCATACCACATACTGGCTATGGTCCCGCCTGTGGGAGAGGGGAGGAGGAAGGGAAATCCCTGCTTGAGCAGAGAGAAGTGGGGGGGGGGGCAGGGGGGAGCCAGGCAGACCCTGCTGTGTCTGCAGTGTCTGTCGGAGCTCTAGCCAGGGAGTAGAGAGCCAGGGCCAGCCCTGCTCTGGAGCAGAGAGCCCCGCCCAGGGCTTCAAGGCATCTGGGATGCTGGGGGACTCTGGTTAAAGTTAAACCAGGAAGGGGTCTAGGACAGACATTGCATAAACTGGTTTGACCTAAATCAGTTAAGTCTGATACTACATTCAATTAGGTTAATCTCAAACCAGTTTTAGCCAGTTTCAAACTGGTTTACATGCACTGAATATCTGTTCTGTTACAGGTTTAAACTAGTTTCTGATCACTTAAACCAGTTTATGTGTAATGTCTGTCCCTAGCCAAATGGTCTAGGCCAAAAAATTTACAATGATCAGAATTTTTTAAATTTTATATAGTGGACAAAGGGTAAGGAAAAATAACATTTAAAATGCAAGCTTTTTAAATATGGCTTATTATATAACCTTCCATCACTGATAATGACCATAGCACAAATAGCACTGGTTATCCTGAACTCTTGAGTCAGCATTTCATTAAAAGTTAAACCCTGATTTCCATAGTTAAATATTTTAATTTTCTATCATAAATGTTGTTGTCACTTGCTTTGTCTTTACTTTTTATTTAGGCTGATTCCTGCAGACATGTCCTTAATTTTATGCACATGAGCAACTCCATTGAAGATTATGAGATTATTAGTGTGCATAGATTAGGTCTTTGCAGAATCAAAGACCTTAATTCCTATTAGAGTGCTGATTAAATGAAGATGGAATCCTTTAAAAGTAGCAGCGTAGAAAGTAGATATATATAAAAGTCAAATAAATAACAGGCATATTGAGTTTGCTTTCACCTTCCAAAGCTTTTTAATAGTATTTTATAATTCACCTTCAATCAACTGGACTGTACAAGTAAAGGGGACTATACAAATACAGGGATACTGGACTATACAAGTAAAGAAAGCCCTCTTCTTCATGCCCTTCTTTTGTTTAAAAATTCCACTGTATTATTTTCTTGGACTGCTAGTTAAAAATGCGTTAGGGGTTCCTGATTCACACAAATAATTATAAGCACTTATTTAATGGCCATCACCATAAAGACTGTCCATGAAATGTTTTGTTTAGGAAGGTCTGATACTTAGTATGATGTTGTACTCGTGCCAGCAAGAAACCATACATTTCATTAGGATTTGGTCTGTGGGGGTGAATTGCAAATTAAGATGCCTCTGGGTAGAAGATGCCCATGCTGCTGCCCTTGCAGTTTGAAAACAGTGTCAGCCCATCCATTAGTTTCTTCACAACTCTTTCATATATTTGTGTGATTCACGTTTTACGACTCACGGGTTGAGAAACTCTGATCTAGTCCAACCACCAAAGATTATATCTCTAACTAGATCATCCCAGCCAAGGCTTTGTCTAGCTTGGTATTAAAAACCTCCAAGGATGGAGCTTCCACCACCTCTCTGGGTAACCTTTTTCAGTGTTTTACTACCTCCCTAGTGAGAAACGTCTTCCTAATATCTAACATAAACTTTCCTTGCTGCAACTTGAGACCATTGCTCCTTGTTCTGTCATCTGCCACCACTAGCGCCATCCTCTTTTGAACCCCGCTTATGATAATTGAAGGCTGCTATTAAATCTCCTCTCAGTCTCCTCTTCCCTAAACTAAATAAGCCCAGTTCCCTCAACCTCTCTTCATAAGTCCCAGCCCCCTCTCCATTTTTGTTGCTCTCCACTGGACTCTCTCCAATTTGTCCACATCCTATATGTAGTGGGGGGGCCCAAAACTGAACACAGGATGCTGAATACAGGGGAGTAATCAATTCCTATGATCTGCTGGCAACACTTCTACCAATGCAGTATGCCGTAGCCTTCCTGGCAACAAGGGCACACTGTTGCTCATATTCAGCTTATTGTCCACTGTAACACCCAGGTCCTTTTAGGCAGAGCTGCTGCCCAGCCAGTCAGCCCCCAACCTGTACTGGTACATGGGATTCTTCTGTCCTAAATGCAGAACTGCGCTTGAATTTGTTGAACCTCATGAGATTCCTTTTGGCCGAATCCTCCAATTTGTCTAGGTCACTCTGAATATTAGCCCTACCGTCCAGCGTATCTATTACACCCCCCCAGCTTAATGTCATCTATAAACTAGCTGAGGGTGCACTTTATGTCATCTTTCAGGTCATTGATGAAGACAGTGAACAAAATGGCCCTAGGACTGATCCCTGGGGCACTCCACTTGATACTGGGAGCCGGTAGGGAGCCATGCTCCCGAGCCGCGCAGCGCGAACAGAGCGCGCAAACAGGGCGGGCTAGGGAGGGGACTGTCCCCCCAGGCCAGGGAGCACCCCCGGGGGTGACCCTTGGGGAGCAGGCTCCAGCAGTACGGGGAGGCTATGGGGGGGGACCGCCCGGGAGGCCCTTCCGGGAAGACTGGGGCGCCTGATTGTCCGTTAGAGCAGGGGCAGGTAATTCAAACCATGGGCTTTAAAGCCACGGGGTGACGTAGTTCCCAGCACTCGGGAACCAGCAGTGGGAAGGAGAGGAGTCAGGCACACGTGTGTCCCGCACACACGTGTGTCCCCTTAACCACCTGACTGACTGGAGGAGGCGGCGGCAGCAGCGGCAGCAGCAGCAGGGGCAGAGGCAGAGGCAGAGGCAGAGGAAACGGCAGGGGGGGACAGAGAAGCCGTA
>NW_005842777.1:285671-286500 GCF_000455745.1 Alligator sinensis | reverse complement strand
AGCCTACGGGCTAAAAGGGGAGCATATAAAAAGTGGAAACGGAGAGATTACCAAAGAGGAGTATACCTCCTCTGCTCGCAGTTGTAGGGAGGCAGTTAGACAGGCCAAAGCTACCATGGAGCTGAGGATGGCATCCCAAGTTAAGGATAACAAGAAATTGTTTTTCAGCTATATAGGGAGTAAAAGGACCCAGGGCAGTATAGGACCACTACTAAATGGGCAGAAGCAATTGGTGACGGACAGAGGGGACAAGGCTGAACTCCTCAATGAGTTCTTTGCCTCAGTGTTCCTAAGCGAGGGGCACGACAAGTCTCTCACTGGGGTTGTAGAGATGCAGCAGCAGGGCGCCAGACTACCAAGCGTAGACCCTGAGATAGTGCAGAGTCACATGCAGATGCATGACGAATAGGTCCAAGGAGGTGATACTTCCCCTCTACTGGGCGCTGGTCAGTTGGAGTACTGCGTGCAATTCTGGGCGCCGCACTTTAAGAGGGATGCGGATAGCCTGGAGAGGGTCCAGAGAAGGGCCACTCGTATGGTTAAGGGCCTACAGACCAAGCCTTATGAGGAGAGACTAGAGAAACTGGATCTATTCAGCCTCTGCAAGAGAAGGTTGAGAGGCGACCTTGTGGCTGCCTATAAGTTCATCACGGGGGCACAGAAGGGAATTGGTGAGTATTTATTCACCAAGGCGCCCCCGGGGGTTACAAGAAATAATGGCCACAAGCTAGCAGAGAGCAGATTTAGATTGGACATTAGGAAGAACTTCTTCACAGTTAGAGTGGCCAAGGTCTGGAACAGGCTCCCAAGGGAGGTGGTGCTCTCCCCT
>NW_005842777.1:284188-285626 GCF_000455745.1 Alligator sinensis | reverse complement strand
CTCTTTCCTGCCTATGCAGGGGGTCGGACTCGATGATCTATTGAGGTCCCTTCCGACCCTAACATCTATGAATCTATGAATCTATGAACTAGACATTGAGCCATTGATTATACTACTCTCTGAGCCTGATGCTTCAGTCATTTTTCTATCCATCTTACAGTTCATTCATCCAGCCTGTACTTCCTTAGCTTGCTTGTGAAGACCATATCAAAAGCCTTGCTAAAATCAAGGTACGTCACATCCACTGGTCTCTCCGCATCTACAGATCCAGTCACCTCATCATAGAAGGCAGTCAGGGCCTGACTTGGTGACTGTTCCTAATCACCTTGTTTTCCTCCAAGTGCTTAGAAATGGATTCCTTGAGGATCTGCTCCATGATTTTTCCAGGGATTGAGGTGAGGCTGACTGGTCTGTAGTTCCCCGGATCCTCCATTTTCCCTTTCTTAAATGTGGGCAATATGCCCTTCTCCAATCATCCATGACCTCTCTCAATCACTATGAGTTTTCAAAGATGTCCAGTAACTCTGCAGTCACATCAGCCAACTCCTTCTGTACTCTTGGGTGCTTCCCATCTGGCCCCATGGACCTATATATGTCCAGCTTTTCTATATAGTCCCTAACCTGTTTTTTCACCACTATTGTCTGTTCACCTCCTCCTCAAACTGTGCTGCCAGATGCAATTGTCTGAGAGCTGACCTTGCCATGAAGAATGAGGAGAAAAAGGCATTGAGCACTTCAGCCTTTTCTGTATCATCTGTCACTAGGTTGCTTCCTCCATTCAGTAAGGGACCCACACTTTCCCTGATCCTCCTCTTGTTGCTCACAGACTTGTAGAACCCCTTCTTGTTCCCCTTCCCATTCCTTGCTAGCTGCAACTCCAGTTGTGTTTTGGCCTTCCTGAATTCATCCCTGCATGGCCAAGGAATGCTCTTATACTGCTACCTAGTTCTTTGTCCAAGTTTGTACTTCTTATAAGCTTCCTTTTTGTGATTTAGTTAACTGTAGAATTCCCTTCTAAGCCAAGCTGGTCTTCTGCCATACTTGCTAGTCTCCCTGCACATCAGGGATGGTTTGTTCCTGCACCCTCAGTACAGTTTCTTTAAAGTACAGCCAGCTTTCCTGGACTCTTCTTCCCCTCAGTTGGTTTCCTGCCCATGAGTTCCCTGAGTGAATGAAAGCCTGCTTTTCTGAAGTCCAGGGTCCTTACTCTACTGCTCTCCATCCTTCCTTTCCTCAGGATCCTGATCTCAATCATTTTGTGGTCACTGTTGCCCAAGTTCCCATCCACTACTACATTCCCCACCAATTCTTCCCTGGTTGTGGCAGCAGGTCAAGAAGAGCATGGCCCCCAAGTTGGTCACTGCACATTTGCACCAGGAAGTTTCATAGTTTCATAGTTTCTAGGGTCGGAAGGGACCTAGGCAGATCATCTAGTCCG
>NW_005842777.1:260158-284153 GCF_000455745.1 Alligator sinensis | reverse complement strand
CAAACGACCCCAGCAAGATGGTCATCTAACCTCCTCTTAAAAACCCCCAGGGTGGGAGCCTGCACCACCTCACTTGGAAGCTGGTTCCAGACCCTAGCCGCCCTGACCGTGAAGTAGCGCCTCCTGATGTCCAACTTAAACCTTCCCTCCGCCAGCTTGTGACCGTTATTCCTGGTCACTCCTGGCGGCGCTCGGGGGAACAGGGACTCCCCCAGTGCCTGTTCCCAAGAAGTTGTCCCCAACACTCTTCAAAATCTTCCTGGATATTCTGTGCATGGCTGTATTGCCCTCCCAGCAGATGTCAGGGTGTTTGAAGTCCCCCATGAAAACCAAGGCTTGATTGGGAAACTTCCATTAGCTGTCTGAAGAAAGCCTCATCTACCACTTTCTCCTGGTCTGGTGGTCTATAGTAGACACTCATCATAACATCACCCTTGTTGTTCTCTCCTCTGACCCAACCCAGAGACTTTCGGTAGGCCTACTCCAGTTTCACACTGGAGCGCTGAACAATCATATGAATCCTTCATATAAAGTGGAACTCCTCCTCTTCTCCCCTGCCTGTCCTGCCTGAACAGGTTGTACCTCCATGACAGTGCTCCAGTCATGCAAGCGAGCTCCTTTCAAGTCTCTGTTATTTCAGTCATTTCATAGCTCCGTGACTGTGTGAGGACTTCTAATTCTTCCTGCCTGTTTCCTGGGCTCCATGTATTCATGTACTAGATAACTAGTTGATTGACCTGATTTCTCAGGAAGTATGAGAGCACCTCCGCTGTTGCCTCCTCCTGCTTGCTCTTCCTTTAGCTCACCCACTTCGCCACTTACCTCAGGGCTTTGGTCTCCATCCCCTAGCAAACCTACTTTAACACCCTCCTCACTAGGTTAGCGAGCCTGTCTGCAAAGATGCCTTCTGTCTCTTCATCAGGTGGATCCCATCTCTTCCCACCAATCCTTCTTCTTGGAACATTATCCCATGGTCAAAGAATCCAAAGCCGTGCTGAAGACACCACCTGCACAGCCAGGCATTGATCTGCAGGATGCACCTGCTCCTGCCTGGGCCGTTTCCCTTGACTGGGTGAATCAAAGAGAGCATGACCTGTGCCCCAGTCCCCTTCACCCTTGCAACCAGAGCTCTGTAGTCACTTTTGATCTGCTCAGGTCTCCCTTGGCAGTATCATTGGTGCTACTGGATGAGTCTTGGTAATCCCTATGTGATATGTTGGATCTGGGCTCTGGGTATGCAGCAGACTTCCTGAGACAACAGGTCAGGTCAGTGGGTGGATCTGGTGTCTGGTGCTTGGCTTCAATTCCCCTTCCCCTTCCTCCTCTTGCTTCCAGAAAACTGCTTGCCTTGTTTTCTGCCCCTGTTTGCTGGCTCAGCTGGTAATTGTTCCACATTACAAGGCTCCAGATATTACATTAATGCAGTCCGAGCCTCTCCTCACCTTCCCTTCTCAGTCATGGGGTCCAGCACATTTGTCCTAAGAGGACTTCTGTTGCCTGCTTCAATCAGGATATTTGGAATTTAAAGTGAAAGGGGAGGTTAGGTCAAAAATTTCAGCTGAAAAACTTTCTAAAAGTGGCTGGATTTATGCTTCATTTTATTCCTGTGGAAAGCAAAAGCCCAAGTTTGGGCTTTGTTATTAAAGCTTTGCTGTTTGCCCATGTTTAAATAATGGTGGATTTTGACTTAAGCAAAATTATAGTAGTAGTGTTGAAAAGGATGACAGACAAGGTCTCTTGCTATATTTGTATAACACTGCCATACAAATACAGTTCATAAGAACAATACTTAAGTGATTTTAACATACCCTAAATCAGGGGTGGGCAAAATATGGTCCACATGTCAGATCAGGACCATGAAGGGATTTTGTCTAGCCCGCAACGGGTCCCTTGTTCCTGTCTGGGCAGTGGCATGTGCAACGGTCCTGCCACCCCTGGGTGCATAGCAGGGCTGGGGTGGCATGTTGATTGGATTCACTTCCCGGCAGCTCTGGTGGTGGTGGCTTCCTCCTGTTGCTGCCACTGCTGGACCTGGCCCCCCTAACCAGGCACCCTAGCTTGTCCGCTGCATACCCACCACTGGGGGCAGGACCTGCGTGGGCAGGGTGCATTGTTGGGTGGATGGGATGCGGCTGCAGGCAGGTGGGGAGTGGTGTCTAGGAACAGGATGGGTGAGCAGGGCTGGGATCGCTGGACAGGATCTTGGGGTAGTGACGGGGCTGGGGCCTGGGGCAGAGCTGCCATCTGCTCCCCACATGGTTTTGCCATGGGTGCGGGTTCTGTGGGCAGGGATGTGCACAGAGTGAAGCGTGGCTCTGCCCCAGGCCCTGGCCTCATGCTGTCCTCATCCCATGATTCTGTCCCCATCCCTGGATGCAGCTCCCCCCACCTTCGTGTCCCCATCCTGTCTTCTTGGCCACGTGCTCTGCCCGCATGGATTCTAGGTGGTCTTCATGGAGACCCCGGGATCACAGGATTATGACAGCATGAGCACAGGGCTGGGACCTGGGACAGAGCCATGATTCACTGCTGCAGAACTGGTGCCCGTCGTAGGGGTATGCAGGCAACAGACTGTGGTTCTGCCCCAGCCCTGTGCTATTGCCTGCCTGTGGCCTTGACCCTGGCCTCACTCCCAGCCTTGCTCACCTACCTTGGGCCACATAGGGAGCTTTGGTGAGCTGTGGTGCAAGGGGAAGAAGGGGTGCTGACCTGGCCCAAGGCAACCCACCAAAACTCCCTATGTGGTCCTCGAGCCCAAATAATTGCCCACTCCGGCCTAAATGCTAAACCTGAAAAAATGATATCTGAGTCATTAGTGCTTTATTGTGTAAGCTTAAATGATTTTTTAAAAATGTAACCTCTTTTGTCTACCAGAATGAAACTGGCTTTTTAGACCTATCAGAGCTGTGGCTTTGAAAATCTATGAAGACTTTTTTTTGAATGCGTATGTTGGGTTATATAATAAAAAATCATTACAATGCAGTAGATGAGCTCAGGTTTAGTAGCATTTTTTTAATTAATGATTTTTTAATTAAAAAAAAATCTTCATTGATTAGCAAAATTGTTTAATTTTACTCTCCTTAGCACAAAAAAATCTTCCTGCATCTGTAAGATCCAGTTGTATTTTTTAGAATTGTAATGTGTAAGCTTTAGCCCAAAGCAATTTTGTGCCACCAAGTTCTAAAAATTGGACTTATCATGGAAACGCTGCCACTGTTGTAACTACAGAGGTTCAGAAACAACTGCAATTAGTTCAAATGACGGAGGCATGTGAGATAGGAATGGCATTTTAATAGCTGTCAAGGTAACCTGCATAAACTTTCCATGCTGATGAGCTAGAGAGCAGTTTTGTGGTGTGTGTGTGTGTGTGTGTGTGTACATGTGCATGTGTGTGTGCACATTAAAGCACTTAATTGGAAGATGGGTAATTCCATGTCTAGGGGGTCTACTGAACTCGAGGAGACAGCTGGCCTATTTCATGGGCAGATCCTGGGGTGGCATCCATTTTTGTGGACTGTGTGTGGCAGAGCCTCCCCATGCCTCTTATTGGCCAAGTGGCCTTGGCAGTGCCACCCCGTCCCTGGAGATTGCCACATGGCCCACAACTCCAGTTTAATTACCTTTGTTTAAGCCCTGGGAAGCCATTAATCTATATGGTACTAAGCATGGATTTATGGCTTCCCCAGGCTTAATTAAGGTAATTAAGCTGCCGTTTCGGGTCATCCCCAAGCGATGAGCTCCACAATTTTGGTGGACTCACTGCAAACCAAACCAAATCAAGCCAAACCTTACTGTGAAGTAGAGTGTCATGACCCAAAGGCATGATTCTGTGTGTGCTTCGGCACCAGAATTATCCCCGCCAAGTTGCAACTTCATTGCACGGGAGAGTTTCCTATTGCAGAGGAGAATCCCGGTGCAGGGACGAGTTTCCCACCTATTTGCAGCTTCTTTTGCAGGGTGCATTGCTCAAGTTGCAAGAGAAATGCACGGTGCAAAAGAGTTCCCGCCACCAGTATGCAAATTCGTTCCCCGCTATTGGCTAGTTCTAAATTATTCCCACGTGGCGGCTAACGATTGGCCTGTTAGCCGTATAAGAGGCTTGAGTGGTTTCCGCCCAAGCCGAAGAGGACTCCACATCCATCTCATGGGGACTCTGGATACACGGCAGGGTAATAGAAACCCTGTGTGAGATTCAGAGGAGCTTGGCGACCCGATCCATCGCCCACCTCTTCCCGTCTTCGAGCGCAAATTTTATAAGACGTAACTCTGATTCTGATTTTGGTGGCGCGTTCACCCAGAGCATCCGGAGCTCTGTTCCGTGGAGCCTAGCAAACTCCACGTGACCGTCCGTGTTGTCTGTGTCTGTAACCGCAACTCAAGCAAGTTTTCCAGCCTTCACCACTGCCATCTCGGTGTAAGTAAACAATCTTTAAAACTACCGCTAAGCGTTTGTGCCTAATTCCAGCTCGTCACCCTCCCTCTCCGATCCAGCGTGCCCGGGCTGCTGGCCACAGCCCGCGTGCAGCACGAAAAAGGGTTCGGGTCGCTCCCGGCCCACACATAGAGAAGGCCTGCAGTCTTGGAGCATGGGGGTGAGGCTGCGGGGCAAGGAGCTGGGGGGAGCGCCTGCCGTGGGGCACCTCCATGTGTCCTCCCTGATGGATGGATGGTGCGGCTAGGTGGGATGGCCTGCCCACAGCCAGTGCAGCCCATGGCACCTGGGTTCTTTCTCTGGCTCAGTGGCCCCATGCCCTGCAGGGCCCGGGCATTGTACTCGGCGCAGGTCCGGGGCCCTGGTGACAGAGACGGCTCCTCCTGCACCACCCTGGCTGCCCCGCACTCTACCTGCTGCTGCGCCCCTGGATGCTGTCAGCCAGGAGCAAGGCAAGGGGTAGGGCACCAGCACATTGTTCCCCCCAGTCCCCTTGTAATGCAGGGGGATACAGCAGGTCCTGCCCACCACTCACCTTAGGCTGGCCAAAGACGGGCTGCTGCTGGCCTATGCCTTGCTCCATGTTGCTACTGCTCCACCCTGCCTCACCTCTGCACCTAAGAGCAGCCTTGCCCAACCCCACCTCCATCCTTCCCCTTCCCCCTCCCCACCAAGCTTCAAGACCACAGGGCTTCTCTGCTTGCTGGCTGGTAAGTTTTGGGTTTTTTTTTTTCCAGAGTCTGTGCTTTTTTGTGAGCCTGCCTGAATTTGCAGTTTCCACGAAAATCACGCAATCACGATCTTGGTAGGTTCCTACCCCTGTCCATTCCTAGCATCTGTCCATTCCTTTCACAGCTGTTGCCTGTGAAAACTCATACTTCTTCTGAAAGAGTTAATCTCTAAAGATACATACATTTAGATCACTAAACAAGTTTGCATTCATTCAGAGCACAGCCCTGGGGCTGCAAAAGCTACTCTACTCTCAGGTGCTCTGCAGTTTTTACCCTCCTTCACCAGGTTATTTTTGCCTCCTTCATGGACACTTGCCAGTCCTTCTCTTCTGCCTTAAATTAAGCTGTCTAAACCTGAGCTGAGTCCTGTGAACCCTAAGGTGCTGCCCTACCCTACTTTTCTGCCTAGGCAATCCTTGAAGTTACTCCAGGTTTTTAGTGGTAGGAACAAAAGGTGAATCAATGACAATAAGTGAATAAGATTACTACTGAGTCTAAGGACTTGACTTCTACATGAATAGAGATTGACAAACATTTGATTTTTTCATTAAAAACCTTTTTTTTTCAGTGCCCCTTTCCCTTCTGGTCAAAAATAAAAGTTTAAATTATTGTTTCACTTTTTTGTTGTTGGAGGGGGGTGACAAGGGGAGAAAATACTTCACAGCCAGCTCTAGATCTGAGCTTGTTGTTTCCAGTCTTTATCATGTAGGCCACAATCACCCCTTGAGCTTATACGGATAAGTCTCTACATATGATATTCGCTAAACTTGTGTGTATTTGACAAAAACTTTGTATGGGTTGACCTTAAAATATTTAATGTCAAACAAGAATAATGAACTGGAAGTATTAGAAGCAGATTTAAAAAGAAGTTGATCCTGTCTGTTGTCCTTTTCCATTTGTTCTGAAAAGATTCAAGTCTGGAAATGTGCTTCTGAAGCATCAGTGAAAGAGCATCCTAATGATCTCAGGGTGTGTATCTGTGAGTGACTGCATGCCAAATTCTCTTTTCAGGTAATTACACTAGTAAAACTCCAAAAATATGGTTACATTTCCAGTTCTACAACAGCTTAAAATAAACCCAATTCCATTGTTCTTTCATACTTGCAGCAGCAAAGTGAAGGCTAATAAGACTGCATGAGATGAGAGTTTGGCCTTTCATAGCTATGTCAGAAGTTTCAGACTGAAATGGGAAAAAATGTTCTTTTTATGATTGTTTCACTTCATCTTAATTCCCAAGATTTACAGCAACATAAAGTTACTTTAAAAAAATCTGACTCAAATCCTATACGAAGGTTTGTAGTAATTAGTCACATACCTGCTGCGGTGGGATCACAGCGAGATTGCCAATATAGGGTGGCAATTAGAGTTCTTTTAACAGTGGGAACTCAACTTCACATGAACTGATAAGGACTGCAGGGAGAAATTTCTAACCAGCTATTGTTCTTAAACTCAGTCAGCCTCCTTGTAGCTTGAGGATATAAATAGGGAGACCGCAGAGGGGGCTGACAGATTTGTCTGAAGCGCAGTGCAAGGTGACATTGAAGAAAAGTGTAACTGATAACAGTAGCAAGGATACCTTAATGGGAATGCACAGCATATACTTTGTTTTTAGGAGTAAATGCTAACTATTTTGTTTTTAAGGAATAACATGAAACGTATTGTCTCCTCGGCTTGCTTTCCTCTCCTGAATAGAAGCAGAAGGCAGAGGTGAATGCCCCCTACTTTGCTATAGATTAATGCAGAGAAGGAGATAAAGAATTAGAACAGCAAATCATTATCTCTGAATTTGGAACAACTCGGTTTTGTTTCCCTCCTTAGCCTGAGTGCAGCATGCAAATGGAAACATTTGTTACTGTCCCTTGATGACAAAAGGAACCAGCCCAAGAAGCACTTTTCCCCCAAGTGAACAGGAGCCGCCTCAACCAGATCCGGCACTATAACTTTTTGGTGGTTGCCCACAGAGCATCAGTTTATCAACAGAGCAGCCAGGGACGTATTCATGTCTAGGTGGTTTTCCACTCCCAAAAGGTCATTTCTATTTCCCAACATTTTTTTTTATCACTGCACAGAAACAACTGCGACAGTTAAGATGAGCTCTGGAAGGTGATATGCTCCAAACTGTCCATAGATAAGACGGAGATCGAGGCTTCTAAATCGCCTCATGAAATGTCCCCGTTGTAAACTTAGGATGGTAAGCTTTTCCTACCTTACAGTGGCTTTGCAAAGATAAATACATTCAAGACCGTGTAGTGCCCAAATACTACAGTAATGGGGGCCATCCAGCGACATCAGGTCTAGAACATACTCAATATTTCATGTCAGCAGTTAGATCCCAGCAGCCTTACTGAATCCCATTTATTTCACTAAGCCTCCACGCATGGGCAGGGATCTGCCTACAGAGTGCCTTGCAGAATCAGGGTTTAATACTGAATTAAGAGACATTTGGGATGAGTCTATCTTGCAGTCTTGGTTAGCATCTTTGCTACCAGTGTTTTCTTTAAAGATGGACATAATTGTTGGCAGTTAAAAATTACTTTCATACACGTGTTATTTTCATTTGATCTTTCTTAAGGAAAGAGAATAGGAGGGCAGAGACAGCTTAGCCTGTGAGTTATGGATAGTATACATCCCAGTATATTGATAAAAATCCCTATATATTCTAAATCAGTGGAGCCACTTTGGCTTCAGCTTACACTGTTTACTGCCTCTGTTGAATTAATACCTGAATTGTGTTTACAGAGAAGGGCCAAATAGGATGAATTATTATTTAAAAAAAAAATCCATAAGACTTTCATAACAGTAACGGGGTGATAATAGTTACTCCATTGATTTTTCTTTCCCATTGGCGTTTGCCAAAGCAAATGAAAACAAAATATTGCTGGCTGATATGGCTGAATAAACAGACTGAGAACTTCTTCCCTTTGAAATGTTGAGAATTCATAAAATAGTTGAATGGGGATGGCTATCCTAGATCAGATTGCTGGGCCATTGAAGTATCTTGCTTCTGACAGTGGCCAGTACCAGATACTCCAGAGGATAATGCAAGGTACAGTTTTCATATGGAATAGGCTGCATGTCTTTGAATTTGCTCTACAGGGATTTAGGTGCCTACATAAGCTACACCTTAAGCACTTAAGTCTAACATTAGGTTCTGGTGAGGTCCTTAACACCATTGCTGAGCAGCTGCTGCTCACCTTTAAGTACCTACCATCCCCATCTACCTACACATGCACAAAGCTACCCAGGTCTTCACACTACAAAACTGTTCAGCACTCAGGCTCCAGTGTGGGGATTTTCAAACCATTTTCTTTCCTGCAGGGCCCAATTTGGTAGGCATTCTCCAAGTATATGTCTCAGATTGGGCCTTGCACAGAAGACTGATGGAAGTAAACACAATTTATGGTGTGTGTGTGTGTGTGTGTGTGTGTGTGTGTGTTTGTTGCTGTGCACGTGCCCAATCTAGAGCACTCTGCTGGGATATAGGAGACTATAGTTTGAATTCCCATTTGTCCTGATTGAGAGCAGAGACTTGTTAGGAGACTTCTCTTGCTCCTGGACTGAGTCTCCCTCAATTTCTCCTGTGGCAGATCAACTAGGCTACACATGTATTAAGCCCCCCACATTTTAAAGTGGCTGTGGGGGTGCTTTAACTAAAGCTCAATTGATGAGCTTTAGTTAAAGTGCCCCCACAGCCATTTTAAAACCCAGGGGTGCTTAATACATGTGACGGTGAGGCGATGTTGGAGCGTTCTAATTAGAACACAGAGCAGACCTGATTAATCTAATTAGAACATGACCCGGTTGTTCTACACTAAGTACAGGCAGTCAAAAAGCCTAAGGCTGAACCAATTCAATCTCCGTAGGTTAGTGTAAGCTGCATAGATTGAACTGATAACAAAATGAACAGACATTCACTTTTGATTTTGGAAATGCAGCTACAAGCCTGCAGCTGAGCCAGTCCACTTCCAGGTCTGCCACCAAGCATGTGGGAGCTGCCCCTGCGCTCTTGTAGGACACTCCATCCGCCCCACCATCTCAGCATTTACAAGCCGCGCCTGGTACCTCGAGGTATGTAGAAAAACATATAAAGCCGTGTCTATGGCTGAATCACTGATTCTGCAAATCAGAATCTAATCTTCAGATTCAGATTTGGCCGAATTGAATCAGGACAATGATCTGAGTCAATGAATCGAATCACTGTACCCCGAATCCATCTGAATCTGAATCAAATATGGTCTGCTTCACTCACCCGTAGTATATATGTGGGCACCTCACTCCCACCCTCATGGGCGAAAGGGCTGGGTGGGGTACAGTTCATTGGTGGGCACCCACAGACTGGATGAAAGTGCCTGGGTGGGCTGGATCCTGCCCATGGGCCATATTTTGCCTGCCCCTGCACCAGTGTAACCTTATTATTGCTGGTGCTGTTATACCTGATATATCAGTGTAAGTGGGAAGGAAATCAAGTCCATCATGTGTCTCTCTACTCTTCTTGCAGGAAACTCCAGTGGAGTTTTTCCTCACTTGAACTTGTCTCAGACGGCCGGAGCCGACTTGAGGTGATATATAAATTGCTCGGTCGTTTGGGCGGGCTGGTGAATGGAGAGGCAGACAAAGCAAATTGGTTGCAAAAAGCTTTACTTATGCCGCTAGTAGTCACGACGCAGGTGGTCCGGTCGCTTAAACAACTACACGAGTTGTTCCAGCTGGCAAGGCTCAGGCCAGCGAATCCGTACATGAGTCAGGCCGGCAGGGAAAAGGGTACGTCGAAGGATTGCGCTCGGTGACGGGGAGAAGAATCGATAGGTGATCAGGCTATTGATCAGCTCAGCCGCAAGTCAGGAATCTTTAAAGGCACTCTGCAGCGTGCTCAAAGTTCTCCGACTTGGGCGGAAGTTGCACAGAATTTTATACAGCTAGCAAGCCAATCACTAGCCACCACGTAGGAATAATTTAGAACTGGCCAATAGTGGGACACAAATTTGCATGCGAATGGTGGGAGCTCTCTTGCACTGGGGTTTTCTGTTGCAGCAGAAAACTTTTGCTGTGCACAGAGATTCTCATGTGGCGGGAAAATTCCATCGTGCCGAGGCACTAAAATCATTGGGTTGTGACAGAACTCAGCATCTAGAAATCCCAGAGTCAGGGTTTTATGACAGCTTGTTCATGTCCTTGAATTTGCAAACAGGTAGAGAGGTCTCTTTGCAAGCAAGAGACCTCTGTACCTGTTTGCAAATTCAAGGGTGCCAAAGGTGTTATCCGCCAGAGGAGGTGAACAAGGCAAAAGACTATCATGCAAATGCTTACTTGCCTCAGAGATCCTTGTTCAGGCAAGTCAGTGGTCCCATTTAAAAAAAGCCAAGGGTTACTTTTATATGAGGCTAGGCAGAAGTGAGCCCTTAAGCTGTGAGCTCCCTGAGGCAGACTCATTCATCTGTGAAGTGCTTTGCATGGTTATGATGCTACAGAAATAATTACCAGTACATAATGTGGGGTCATATCCTGAATCCTCACTCAGGGGCTGATTTAGTCACCATTCCTAATAATGAACAGTGCAAGCATTCCCACTGTGAGCAGGAGCTTAGAGAATGGGTTTCTGATTTCTTACTCAGATTCATATTCACACAAACTCCCTTTGAAGTCAACAGGAGCTGTAAGTGCTCCACCTTTGTGAAAATCAGGCCACTTTTGCTGAGGTGTCCAGTTTAAAGTACCCAGCTTTGAAAATATTGGGCTCCTTCCCCTCCATTCACTTACCTGCAAAATGCATATGTGATCATTTCTCTTCAGTCCCCACAGAAGGGAACGTGGGAGGCAGAGAGGACATTTCCTTGTAAAGTACATTTATATTCTTAGATATAAGCGTATGAATACCAACTGGTGGCCTTTCTGTAGGCATAAAGGGCCTGTGGTATTTCTGGAATGTCCTTTCATGCCTGAACTCCATTACTGTTCCTTTTATTGCTCTTATTTGTAACTTAATTTAGCCTTTTAGGAAACACCTTTGAGAAGGTGTTAATTAGTAGCATCTCATCATGGTTCCTTAAAGTACTCTTTATGGTCAGGAGAGCTCTCAACTAGCTGGACCTAAATGCGTTATACTGAAATGTGTGAACATGCAAGAATCTGAGGTACCACATGTTGATAAAACATGTGGACACAATTGTCTGTGGCCCCAGTAGGCCTTCTTTGTTCTGATCCTGAGTAATGAGTTGGCCAGACCAAGCCCAAGAGGAACCCATGTGGCATCAGCACTCCCGTTGGCTTCAGCTAAATCCTGAAAGCCTCATGGAATTTAAGACAAGGGTTTCTTCTCTCATCCCTCCCCTTATGTATCCTTTTACCCTCCCCCCTCCAGTATATTTCTTTTCTTTCCTATCTCTTTTTTTGCCTTCCATTTAAAAGAGTCTGGTTTGGTGAGCCAAGAAAGCTAAGATGCAATAAGACCATGACTAGAGAGGTAAATGGAAACACTGCAAGCCTGCCACTGGCACAAGTTTGCCACATGGCCAAAAACCCCCCATGTTGTGTGCCCAGGATCCTCCAGCGTGAAGAGTCCATAAAGAAGTAGCATTTTTTTGCCTTTGCTGTTCTAGTTCCTCTCCTGTGGCTTGGTCTTAGAGAAATGGGATTGGACTTTAACTAAAACAGCAGCAGGAGCTCTACCGCTGCCAAAGTAACCTGTTCTCTTTCTCCCCAACAGGGCAGCTATTAAGCATCCTTCATATCATCTAACATACTTGAAGGTATTATACAACCTCTCTACAGGGAAAGGAAAATGGCAGTCTTGTTTAATACTTTCCCTTTCAAGTGCTTCAACTACTTTTTTGCCTTTTTTTAGAAAAAAATAAAAAAATTGCTATAGATATTTATTTTTCAGTCGTGGTTGCGGCTGTGGGCCAAAGCTGTGGCTTTGAACCATGCCGGAGTCACTGGTGTCAGTCACTGCACCAGAATCAGTAGAATTCATGTGGGTAACAAAAAAAGTAAAGTCTGGCCCCTGAATGTGAACTGAACACCAATGTCAGGTGCAGAGTTTGAGCTCTAAAAATTAATCTCAGTGTTGTGCTCTTTTTAAAAAAATTAATTGCATTCAGTACATTTAATAGCTTCAAGCATTTGAAAAATATGCTGTTAATATACTGGCCATAAAGGCCAAATGGATAATCCTTTAATTATCTGGTGTCATAAAGCCAAGCCTCCAATTAGACAGAATGAAGGAGCCATCCTTGCTGCATTCATAACAACTCTGTGGCTCATCCAAGAATCGTGTTTCTGATTAGCTGTCAGGTTCATCCAGTATGTACAATGTCCTGAGAGGGTTTCGGCTGATCTCAGAACAATGTCATCATAAATTTATAGAACGTCAGGCTTGGGGGACTATTCTGATTATTTAATGTGACCTTATGAATCAGGCCATGGGATTTTAGTCAGTAATTCCTGTGTCAAATCTGCATTTTTCCACTACAGGAAACCAGTGGTTTGCTCAGTCTATCTGAAGTGCACACAGTGTGTTTTTCAGACTTGCTGCTTCTGGGATAATTCTACTCTAGCCAATTGTACCCTAGAACTATCACCTATTTCAATAGAAAATAAAGCTGTAAAATTAGCCATTCATTCAATAGTCTTGATTAGTTTTACAAGAACTTTACTTCTGTACTCCCATTCAGCTATCTATTTCACTATTACTTATCTCACACTAAGAGCTCTGATTAGACAGGAACTGAAATTCAGTTTTAATGACTAAGGCACCCACATCCAACCCTATGGAAATGAATTAAAATGGCCAGAACCAGCCTGAAGATGAGCTTGTTTTAGTCTAGTTTCTTTGTACTAGCTGCTAAAGATTTGTTACTTTGAGCAATTGTGGCTGGTTCTAAACAAGGTGAATGCTTTCAGAGACTAGGCTGACTTCCCTACATGAGCACAGTATCTAGAAGGTTTACTCATTATCCCAGCATAAATCCTCCCATGGGTTAAAGTCAGACCAGGCCTTGCAACTTTTAAAACTAAACAAAGTAAAACTGGGGGAAAAAGATTCCAGCAAAGGAAATGTCAGATTTAATACTCCTAGACTGCTACTATATTTTCAGAGCTGTTCCTTGACTCTCCCAGTATCACCATATTTATACTAATGCTGTCAATTAATCACAGTTAATGTGCGTAATTAATGCGTTAATTGGTTTTGTGTTAATTTTTTTAACATGTTAATCACGCACGTGGCTTTGGAGCCTATGCCCAGGCTCCACTCTGCTGTCATCACCGCTGCCTCCGGGCCACCCAGTGGGGCAGCGGTGGCACTGCACAGGACCACAGGGCAGCCTGGGCATGGGCTTTGGGAGGCTGCAGCAGGGGGTGGGAAGGTGCGCACAGACAGACACACATGAGCAGCTGTAGTGTGCATGTGGCCAGAAACACAGCCGGGTGGCATGTAGAGCAGCACCTTGAAGGTAAGTCTGTGGAGGGAAGGGGTTGGGGGGGCGCAGATCAAGGACCCCACAGTGAGGGAGGGAGTGGGGCAGAGGCAGAAGTGAATGGGACCCTGGGGCTGGGGCAGGTCATGGAATGGAGCTGCAGGCAGCTCATCCAGGGGCATGGGGGTGCGTGGCTGCTTGCTGTATGTGCACCCCTGAGGGAGGCATTGGGGGCATGTGCCCCCCGGATTTGCACATGGGGTGGAGGCAGGCTGCCTGCTGTGGGCTGGGGCTCTGCACCCTGCTGCTTCTGTCCTGGGAGCTGCACGACGCCATGTTGTCCCTTCTCCCACCACATGGGAAGGGGATGTGCAGCATGGCCAGTGTGTGGCTCCCAGGGCAAAGGCAGCAGGGCGCACAGCCCCAGCCGGCAGCCTGTCTCCACCCTGTGCAGAAATCCAGGGGCACATGCCTCCCCAGCCTCCCCCGGGGGTGTATGCAATAGCGGGGAGCTGCACCCCCCTCCCCCGTGCCCCAGGACAAGCCACCCATGGCTCCACCCCACAACCTGCCCTGGCCCCTGCCTCTGCCCCTGCCCCACTCCTACCCTCCCTGTGGAGACCTTGATCTGTTTCCCTTGCCCCTTCCCTCCCCAACTCGCCTTCCCCTCCACACACTTAGCAGCAGTGGTGTGTGTGTGTCCGTCACTCCCAAGCAACAGACCCCCCAGCCCTGCTGTTGCCCATCACTCCTACTCCATAGTACCTTGCATCCTGCCTGGGTGTGTAGGGATCCCCACCCCCTGGGCTCTAAACCCCCCCACACACCCACAGCTCCCCACACACCCCACCCCACCCCACCCTCCAACCATATAAAATACCTGCATCATTTTGAGTTTTTAACTGTGCAATTAAAATCACAGTTAATTGTGACTAATTTTTTAATTACACAACTAATCATGATCAAATTTTTAAATAATTTGAGAGCCCTAATTTATATTTGTGGGTCAGTTGAAATACAGTAGAAGGAAGGCATAATACATGAAGTAGGGAAGCACTGATAGTGAAGCCCTCATTTATAGTTTCAAGTGAAATTCAGGTGTAAACTTGTCACATACAGAATGAGCTGAGGGTAGGATTGTGCATCATCTTTGTTCCCTGAACTGCAGGCTGTGCAAGTGAAATGTTAAGTGTGTGACTAAGGTTGTTTCAGATTCAGTGTAATCCACTTTCATGAGCTCAGGCTCAGATAATGAGGCTGCATGAAAGCCCCCAATTATCGCCTTCCAGTGCAGTGTTCAAATTGCAAAGCTAGTTCCAGCACAGTGAACCTTGGCTTGAAGTGAACTCTGTTAGCAGTAGTCACACCTGTAATAAAATAAATACACCTCTTGAAACTGTAAGGGGTTGGAGGTAGAAAATTTATGCATGATTTTGAATTACATCCACAGGAAGAAAGCACTGGTTCGAGAGGGGGCAGGGGGAGAAGGAGAAGAGGAAGATCAGCTCTTTGCAGCACTGGGCTCAAAAAATTTATCATTTTCAGAATTTGGCTCTGGCAGTGATGTACTAGAAGGAGCTTTCATGGACTTGTCTTGTCTCTGATGGAAGTCATCTCCATGCTCTGGATTCCCATGAGTTATCTGCAGGGATCATAGAAACCTTTGTGAAGAGTGGCTTCTCTGGGATGTGTCAGATAGCTACAGGCATGTTCCTGCCTCTTCTCCAAGGAGTGTGTGTATCTGCATGCTCATATGGATCATAGGACAGTAGGACTGGAAGTGACCTCACAAGGTCATCTAGTCAAACCCCCTACTCAAGGTAGAATCACCCCTGAGTAGACCATCCCAGCCAAGCATCTGTTTAATGCATTAATGCATTAATGAAGATGTTGAACAATACCGGGCCCTGGGCAGACTCTTGGGAAACCCCACTCGATACCTCCTCCCAGCTAGGCATTGAGCCATTGTGGACTATTTGTTGAGTATAATCATCCAACCAGTTATGTATCCACCTTCCAGTACTTTCATGTAATCTGTATTTTCTTAGCTTGTTAATGCTGTTTGAGATGGTGTCACCTTGCTACCTTGCTAAAGTCAAGGTATACCATGTCCACTGCTCTTCCCTTATCCACAAAGCCTGTCACTTTATCATAGAAAGAAATCAGATTGGCCAGGCATGATTTGCTTTTGGTGTATCCATGCTGGGATGTTCCTGATCAACATGATCTCCTCTAGGTGTTTCACAGTAGATTCCTTGAGGACCTGCTCCATGATCTTTCTGAGGATGTGTGTGTATAACATTATATATGTATGTATATTATACACACACACTTTCTGGGAATTATGACACAATATTATTATGACTGACTGGTTTGTAGTTCCCTGGATCCTCATTCTTCCCCTCCTTAAAATGGGCACTATATTGGCCCCTTTCCAGTCATCTGGGACTTCAGCTGATTCTACAAGTTCTGAAAAAAGAATATCGAATGGCTCTGAAATGACCTCAGTGAGTTGTTTCAGTACCCCCGGGTGCATCCCATCTGGCCCTGCCAGTTCTGTACTATTTGATCCTTTGATTCGGCAGGATTATGCATGATGCACTGCATTGTTTTTGAGGAACAGTGAAGAAACATTCCCAGCAGGCATGCACTAAATCTAGTGTTGGTTGCCAAATAAGGCTTTCTCCGAAACCAAAGCCAAAGAGTAAAGCAGTGCTTTTTTTTTTGTTTCATTGCGAAAACAGACAAATTGTTTTCTAAGAATGTACCCGTCCCTGATGTATAAGCCCTAGAACAGGCTAATGGACTGATTATGCAAGAAAGGTGCTGAGTTGAGGGGGCTCAGCCTTTCCTAGAAGTCACTTAACATCTTGCAGATTTGGGTTGTGAGGGAATAGTTTTTTTTGGTAAGAGTCCTTTGTTTAAACAGGGCAGCATATTTCTGAGGCTGGAGCTACTTTATTTCTCCTTAGAGCTTTGATTCCCATTGTTACATTCCTGGGGGATTAATCTCTATGAAGAAACAGAGTGATGGCAAGACATCTTTCCTCTGATTTATTTCCTACAATACTGTACATCTTTTTTGAGGAAAGACGAGCCCTGTCTCCTCTTTGGGGATTCTTCACATCTTCTACATTCCACATTTCTATTCTGCTGGGGACAGTTTTGTGTTGACAGATGGTAAGTGCTGCTTTGCCTTCCTCCTTGCTTTTTTCACTTTTGATCTTATACACAGAAGCACTGATGAAGACAGAGTGGCCTCTACAAAGAGGGAGAGAGAGACCGATTACTCCAGTCTCAGCTAATAATGTACAGCATGAGACTTGAATACATGTCTTATAATTTGCTCAGAGGTCTAGAGGAAGACAGTACACCTCCTCCTAACTTCAAGAGCTGCTTACTCCAGGTTTGAATATGGACCTCTGTTTTGCCAGCTGCATACAATGTAGAGCCTTTTGCCTGTGCCCTGCCAAGGTTGGTGTCAAGGTTTGCTGTAAGCTGCTGGCCACCAGAATTGATACAGGACACTGTCACCGCCAAAAGTCAGCGGACACTTGAAATATTTCTACAGTTATAGAATTGGATGGTGAATATTTGAGCACTCCAGCTTTCAACTTGTCTTCAGTAGCTTGCATCATTCTGCTGATGTCAAATCTGGAATAGCTAAGAGGTTTTTGAGTGATGGCTTTTAGTGAATGAAATGCAGCTCAACTCTCCCTTGAATGCTGTGCGAGTGAAACTGGGTATGTGGCAGTGTCAATCTGTTCCCAGCGGATCAGTTCAGTTGCATCAAATGATGTATCTGATCACACCTCTGAGATCAGTGTACTGAGGGGATCCTATATGCTGCCTTCGATGAAGAAGGCAGGCTCAGCTGTCTCTGAGGCTCCCCGGAGGGCTCTTCACCAGCTGGGAGATTTATGTATGAGGAGCGGGTGGGCAGAGCACATGCTGGAGTTGCCAGCTCTCTTCCCTACCCCGTGGAGCAGCTGCACTTCCTTTCTTACCTCCTTGACCTACTAACACCGTTCTCTTCAAGTCTGGTTGATTTGGCTGGTTGTCAGTTTATGCAGCCCGCTGTGGCATGTATGCCCCAGACTGGTAAGGGCTTGTTCCTTAGTGAAAAAGTGTCAGAAAAGCTAAAGGACAGAGAGGTGGCAATGCATCTAGAAGAAGCTGGAAGAAATTAAAAGGGGCAACAAAGAAGGTTAAAAACTTGTAGGCAGCAGAGGGTCTGTTAAAATATTCCATAGTGGAGGCAGAGAATAAATGCATAAGGATTTAAAAAAAACTAGCAACCAGACAAGGAGCCAGCATGGTTAAATGGCAGAATAAAGGAGATTGTTAATGGCAAAAAGATGTCACTCAAGAAGTGGAAGACATTTCTCAGTGAGGAACATAGAAAAGAGCATCAGCTCTGGCCAATGACATGTAAAACTAAGGCAAGCTAAACAAAATAATTCAAGGAGCAACTTGCTAGAAGTGTAAAACATAATAATCATAAAAAATCACTATATTGAAAAGTGTCCCAGGGATTCAGGGAGCCACTGGACAATCAAGGAGTAGGAGGATACTGCCATTGCAGAGGAACTAAAATGATTTCTTTGCATCTACTTTCAGTATGGAAAATGCTGGGGAGATCATAGCCAGTTGTTCCAGGGGACAAATCAACAACAATCATAGAGATGTAGGGCTGGAACGGACCTCCAGACGTCACCTAGTTCAACTGTTTGCTTGAGGCAAGATCATTCCTACCCAAAACATCCCATGCAAACCATCATCTAAACTCTATATAAGACTACTTTCAACCCTGACAAAACAGACTTAATGCCCTAACCTGCCACAGGTAAAGTAGGGGAAACACGGCAGCCAACGTCCTGCTTCTATGAAACGTCAATATACGCTCAAGAGGTCCTGGGTAGAGGGCCATGCCCCCTGCTACAGGGGAAGGCAAAACCTCCCAGTTAGGGTGGCCACCATAGAGGACAGTCTGGTTGTCCTCTGTCCTCTATTGATACGAGACCGGATGCCATTATGTCCTCTATTTTTCTCTTGAATAGAAAACTAGGGGGCATAAAGGCGTCCAGTTTCAGATCAATAGAAGACAGAATAGCAGAAAACTGGCATGTCCTCTATGATGGCCACCCTACTCACAGTCCATACCAGTGTGACCATGGGGTAAAATTCCTTCCTGACCTCAAATATGTTGATTGGTTTGACCCAGAGTGGAGGGGCAAGGCCCTGTAGCCAGAAACCTGTGGTTTTATACCAGCAGGAGCATTGGCATGTCCCAGTCAAAGTCCTCAGCCGTGGTTGTAGTTAACAGCCAATGCCTCTGGGAAGGTTTAAAAACACCCTGACACATGTAGCAGAAAAGGAAGAAATGGCAGGGGCAACCAGCAAAAGTCCAGAAGCGTGAGAAATACCCATGATAGGACATAGGCATGGCTATGCATAGATCTTCCCCAACCATTGGCTGTTCAATCTCTTCTTGAACACCTCCAGTGATGGAAAGTCCACAACTTCCCCAGGCAGTCTGCCGCTGCCTCGCTGTTCTAACAGTGAAGAAGTTTTTCTGGCTATCCAACTTAAATTTTCTTTGCTGCAGCTTCAAGTCTGTCAGTAGGTATTAACATGTTACTCGTGTTTCAGCCTCAAAATTAGGACTTCCTAGGCCTCTGAATGCTGGAAGCTTTAGGGGAAAAGGGACAGGGAATTGGCCATTCTGGACATCTCTGCTTAGAGGCTCTTCCTCTTAGTATCCACGCTCCGCTTCTGAGAGAGACAGGATAGTGGGTTAGATGGACCTGTGGTCTGAACCAGGACTATATCTTACTGGATAAAATAGCTTAGCTTATTGGGCAAAATTCTTTATCCATTTTATAATTTCTCTGTCTTAGGCAGTAGTGCAGCTGAGGTGGGGGGCACAGGTGGGTACTTGCCTTGGGTGCCGGTTTAGAGGGGGCACCAGAATATCCCCTGGAGTCTTTGCTATAGGAGGTGCAGCCCAGCCATAGAAGCTGGACAGTCCTTCACCCGGCGGTGAATGGGGGTAGGATTGGGGTTTTTGCCATGGGAGGCATAAGTCCTCAACCTGGGTGGGGGAGCAAACAAGGCAGCAGGGACGGCCCTCAGGGAGCCTGTACCAGAGGGCTGTTCCAGCCAAATACCTCACACTGGCTAAAGCAGTGGTTCCTGGTGTGTGGCGAGCTTGCTTCTCAGCTGCAGCAGCAGTTGCTGCCAGAGTGCAGAGAGAGCTGGGGCAGGTAAGACATGCTCACCCCTCCACCGCTCTGCCCCAGGTTACTGTGGGAGCTTGCAATGCCTTTTCTCTTAGGCTTTCACAGGGCACTTATGCTTACAGCATCTGAACACCTCACAATCTTTATCCTCAAAAGATACCTTCCCTCTTCCAGTAGGGAAGCTGAGGCCCAGATCCTCACAGGTGATTTGGCCAAGGTCACACACCAACTATCCACCTGTCTCTGAAGTCCTAAGTTAGCACCCTGACTAGCCTCTCTCTCAAGAAACCCAAGTGAGGGCCATGAAGTTATACCAATAGTAAGTATGATATTCTCTGAAACTGAACCTACACCATAATAAACCTTTCTTCTGGAGGATGCATTACTGGAAAACTCAGGAGTTACATTAGTACACACAGACCATGAACTGTGTAGCTTTGTGAGCACAGATTGAACTTCAAAGTCTGGTTTGGAGCAGTTTGCATTGTAGCCCAGTACTCTTAATCCACTTTTTAGCTTGCTTTTTGCATCCACAAGGCTTTTTTTATGAATGGAAACATTCAAAGAATTTCCACCTGAATAGCAAGAATGGGTTCAACCTAGTTCCAGATGCTATTTGGAGAATCAGTGGTTTACCATTAGCATGCCTATGGATGCATATGCCTGTGCCTTTGGATGCCAACAGCTTTGAAGCAGGTGGATGCAGGTGGAAACAGTTTAAAAACAGATTTGTTTCTAGTTAATTGTTGCAGGGAGCAGATGTACAGTAATGGAGGAGATGATGGTGGAGGGCTTTGTTTAGTGTTGGAAATGTGCTTTGTTAATTGTGCAGCCACCTGCGGTTGTGCAGATGGAAACATCTCTGCTCCAGCTGAACTGTTCGCAAAAGCCCTGCTATCCTCCACAGAAGCAGCTGTAGGTTTCAGAGACAGAAGACCATTAACAGCTTGAGGTGTTCTCACTTCTGGATTCCAAGTTACTAGTCACTGTCCCTGCAAACCGGCTATAATGTTCTGCATCATGCTTCGAGACTGTAGTTTTTTAATGGCTGTAACAAGCAGCAGCAAAGTAACAGCTAAAATATTTAAATGAGAATAGACTACTGAACATAAATGATCAGCAATGAAGTGGCACTGTATATTCATTGCCTGCTGTGTCGTGGGCTATTTTTAGCCTTTTTCTCTCTTCTCTTGCCTTGTATGTTTAATTAGATCTTATTTCAGGCCTAAGGAAAACCTGTGTACACTTAGCTAACAGGTTATCTATTAGACTGCGCTTATACCTTGGTACTAAAAGTTACTGCTTCCTGACACAATCTGCAGCACAGCTGGGGGAAAAAGTTAATAGCATTTATAACCATGAGATCTTCACTTCCTGGAGCTGGCAGCTTAGAACACAGCTATTTGGGAAAATTCTGTTTGAATTTGAAATAAATTAGATTCTTAAGAATAATTGCAATGCCCTCCAGTGTTTAGAGTCTGGTGATGTTCCTTGCGAAATAATTGGCAATGTTCCCATTGACGTTGATGGGAACAAAACTGAAGAATTAGGGTTTCACCTGAGGAGCACTGATGTCACTGGAAGTTTCTTGTTTTCCATTGTTAAATTAGGACGTTAGGATAGGGATAAATTGTGACGTACTAGGAGGATATTATAAGTGATCTAATAGGTCTTTAACAATTCTAATTTCTATGATCATGTGGCAATATGTTTTTTGTATTCTTCAGGAGATTTTAACGTTTGCAAATATATATAAAAATATGTGTTTCCTCTGTGAAGAGACGAGATTGGGACATAATCTTACAAGTGATTTGTGGTTAAGGCAAGGGATTTGTAATTTTGGATGCCAGGGATAAGAGTTACGCAGAGCATTTCACAACTTCTATGTGGCTACGCCTTTTAGTTAAGCAAACAGTTCGTACACAAATTAGATCTGTACTAGAGCTGGGCAAAACTTTCCAAAATCAGGTCTAAAGGTTAGATTTGAGATTGAATCTCACCCATTACAGGTTCTCAAGAAGAGACTAGAGAAAAATGTCTGGGATGATTTAGGAGTCCTGCATTGGTGCACGGGGGTTAGAACAAATGCTCCTTGAGGTCCCTTCCAGCTCTTATTCTGTGAATGTACATGAAAAATGTCAGAAGCCCTATTGAATGTATGAGCAAAATCTTGCAAGGATTGCATTTCCTGAGTGATCTTAGAGGAACCCCCCCAACCCCATTCATATAAGCTGCAGGCTCGCTCCAGGAATCATTTCTATGGTCTATCTTCTTCAGGGGTCAGCCTATATGATCATTATGGTCTTGCTTTATAATGCATGAACATTTAGAAATGTTTCCAGTCATGGTGATATGCTTCTATGGGAATAGGAGGTTTATTTGGTATTAGACTGTTGAAAGGCAGCCCTCTGGCCACTGGTTTGGTTGCTATACAACCAAAACAAATTAGGCGTATATAATTTAGGGACAAAGTCAATGGGCAGAAGGTTGTGGAATATGATCATTTACAGTGTGGTGTAGGTTGTTTGGTTATTGGGATTCTGAGTATTTGATCTATTCTGGTGGCTGAAAGGACTGAGATTTTTCAGTGGATCCACTCGTTTTTGAACATGAGAAATCTCAGAGGTGAGGGGGTGTGAGGGGGCTATTGAAGCGCCATATGGGTTTCTGCACCATCTACTTCTGACCCCTTGTATAGGAGGCATTCTTCAAAAACCTGGGTTTGTTTCCCTGCGGATATGCACTACAACAGCCAAGTTGGCCATTTGAACATAAATTAGAAACAGCTTTCAGGCAACTCTGACCTCGGTCCTCAGTGACAGGCGAGCAGAAGAAGTGCCAAGCAAGCTTAAAGCCTTGTTTGCCTACAATGAGTACAGTTTAGTGAGACCAGAGAATGTAGGCCTACAAGGAATCCTAAATCACTTTACAGACATGATTACATTATTAATTATTATTCTATAGGACTAATAAGAATATAGGACTGGAAGAGGTCTCCCTTGTGATTGAGTCTGTCTTGGGGCATGGGGTGGTGGGGGGGACTACTGCAGGCCTCGCTGCTACACTACTGTTTTACCAATCAATCATGATTCACTCAGGGACCAGCTCAATACACAGTACCTCGCTACTACATAATGAATTAAGGAGCAATGATTAACACCTACAAAACCACAGACTAAGGAGAGGAAATAATCAATACAGACAATCAACTGCCCCAAGACAGAGACAGTCAGTTGCACATCACCCGTGGCACGAGTTTTGCCTGTCAGCAGCTAGAGGTGCAGGGTCCCAGAACCCAGAAGCCCCTGCACCTATCGCCTCGACAGCTGGCAGCTTCGTGGCTGCAGCAGGTGCTAGCAGGCCTGCAGCTTTCACCCTGCTGCGTCTTAACACACACAGTGTCACCCATGTCATGAGTTTTGCTTGTCCACAGCTTGAGGTGCAGTTCCCCCCAAACTCCTGCACTTATCTCCTTGAAACTTGGCAGGCTTCGTCGCCTCAGCAGGGGCCACCACCTCTGCAGTTTTCAGCCCGCTGCACCTTACACACAGTCACCCATGTCATGAGTTTTGCCTGTTAGCAGCCTGAGATGCAGTTCCCCCCCAAGCCCCTGCACCTATCTTCTTGAAACTTAGCAGGCTTTGTTGCCTTTCTAGGGGCTACCACTCCTGCAGTTTTCACTCCCCCTGTGGTGTAACACATACACGTCACATGCATTTTGCTTTCAAGCATTTGGGGTGCAGTTCCCCCTGAACCCCTGCACTGATCTTCTTTAAACTTGGCAGGCTTCATGCGCTCAGCAGAGGCTACCACCCCTGCAGGTTTCATCCAAAATCAGACAAAAAATAACGAAGTTATAGATATTTCATTGATTCCCCATTATACCATATGGCCGGATCTCTGAAGCGGCTCCGAAGCTTTTCCGTAGCAGTTCAGAAGGCCTTAAGAAGCCAGCACTTCATTCTGGACATGCTGCTTCAGATGCTGAAGCATCTGCAGCTTCTCTGGATCCGAAGCATGGTCCGAAGTCTCACACAGCCCTACCAGGCACATTAGCTTTCTTTCTTCAGCCCTGCCCCCTAGCTATCATTCTCCCCTGATACATACAGGACCCCTGAGTATTTCTCTTCAATTCAGCAGCCACACAAGGCAAATCAGAATTTAGATTTCTAGGAA
>NW_005842777.1:240998-260127 GCF_000455745.1 Alligator sinensis | reverse complement strand
AGAGTGACATAAGCTGTAGCATATCCCAGTAGTTGCATGGTTTTCTATCATTCAAGCCCTAATTAAGTCAGATCCTGCCTAGTTTGTGTGAAGACTCAGATGCAGCCAGAGGTGATGGGACCCCAGGATAAATCTTTATTTTGTTTTCCTTTTGAGGGTCTATTCAATTGCAGGGCACTAGACTAACTTAAATGATGATAAATGATCGTTTGGAATTGCCAATTATCTAGACTCCGTGTTGGGTTAGCAGAGACTGAACTGAACATGACTGAAATACCAAGGATTGCATGTGAATGATGAGCTGGGTCAACAGATTTAGTTCAGACGATGCATTCAGACTGATCTAAAGAGAAGAGGGGCCTGGCTTCCCACAAAGACTGATGTTTGTCTCAGGTGACACTTGCTCCTGTTATGCTTTCAAATATAGCCTGTGTTAAGCCGCAATAAAGAGGATTTTAATTACCAGGGTTAATGGAGCAACTAGTCAGCTGTACAAAATAATTGCTCCACAGGCAGAAGAGGGCTACCCTCTACAGAGCTAGTGAGATCACTTAATAGTTAGCTAAATATGCAAACAGGGCTGATAACTTACTCATTTATCAATGCAATGAATATCCCTGTTTAAAGGTTCAGTAAAGTGTACGGTCATGTTATGTGAACACAGTTGACTTCTTTGAACACAGTGACTTCTATTTAGTGAGGGAGCCCTGTGTGGCTGAAGTGGTCTCCTTCATATTGGACACTTCCCTTATCTCTTTCGTTCCAGTTCTTTGAGACCTATGTGAAAACATAGGTCTAGGTTCTCCACTTCCACAGAAAAGCCCAGAGGAGGGACCAGAAACTCCATACTTGTTAACCACTGGGCTAGATGGGTATAAGCTGGTAGGGAACACTTTTATTTTTTCAGAAAAAGTTTTTGTCCATCAAAAATGTTCTCATTTATTAAAAGTTTTCTTTGAAATTTTTTAGTTTTCATTGAAAAGCAAAGTCCAAAACTACTTTCATTTTCAGAGAGGAAAAGATTAGTATCTCCTGCATAGAATAGAGATAATTAGCAGTGTTAGTCTGAAGTCAACCAGAAGGTAGGGCAGGGTGGCACCTTAGGGTGTTTTTACATATGCTCTGGAGGGGGTGCTTTAATTAGGGTGGATCTGAGAGCCGCTCTAATTAAAGTGCCTGGAGCATCTTGTGTATCAACGTCTCTGTGCTTCAAAATGGCAGCAGGGGGAGCTTTATCTAAAGGTCGTTGAAGGCCATGTATAGACACCCTTAGAGACTAACTGGTTTAGAGAGGTGTAAGCCTTTGTAGACAGCAAGCTACTTTGTCAGATCCTAGGAATAGCATCCATTCCTAGCATCTGATGAAGTAGCTTGTTATCTATGAAAGCTTACACCTCTCTGAACCAGTTAGTCTCTAAGGTGCCACCCTGCCCTGCCTTTTGACTTTCACAGAAAGGAAAGATGCCCAGGACAACCCAGTGAGATTGAACTGAACTAATTTACAATGGTGACCTAAGCAGATATTAAGATCTATGCAAAAGGTAAATTTCACCTGGTGATTTCAAAGATGTTAGGACTGAATAAGGTGATGCTCCAACATGCTTTTTTTGGCCAGCTTCTTTAAGTATGCATTAATGATCTCTCCAACAAATGGTGCTATTAGGAATAGAACAGTCCTACGGCCTAGCATGCCAGTCTGGCATTGAACAGAGGTGACAATAGGAACATAAGAATGCAGAACTGGAAGGGGCCTCCTGGTCCAGTTTGTCCACTTCTGTGTGTTCATAGGCAACCAGTTATCCAAAGGGTGCACTTTGACCCCTCTTATAGACCATAATCACAAAGCACCTTACGAAAATAAAAGACTGAGACAGGTGCCTTTCCTCTCTGTAACTGAGATCTGGCAGTCAGATTGTACTGCTGATAAAACACTCTGAAATGTTATATTCCAGGTATACGTGGGTGTCCCATTCATCCTCCTATTCAAAGAATGGGTTTTGTGCCAAGTCTGAAGTAACTGTGGGTGGATGTGTAACAAAATGACTATGTGTTTGAAGTGGCATGAAGAACTCCCATCAAGAAGGAATTTCTGTTGCACATAACTACACTTTGCCATATATTTGTGAAGTAATTTCTGGTGATGGTTAATTGCTACCCAGGCATTCTTTAAAAAAATTCTTATTTGCATAATTTTGGAGGAGAAAGGAAACTATTTGCATTATCACAGAATCTATTATGAAAAAGTGTTTTATGTGTTATATGAATTTCAATGAAAAGGTAGAGCAGGGGTTTATGGCCCTTTAAACTTAGAGCCTAGATTCACAAACAAGTCTTTGTGGCTAGGTACAGACAGGCAAACAGCTTGAGGCTGAATCACTTCAGTCTTTGCAAGTTAGTGTAAGCTGCACAGATTGAATTGAAACAGAAGTGAACAGACATTTACCTTTGATACAGGAAATACAGCCATGTGCCAGCAGTGGCTCAGGCCAGAAGCCAGAGGACACTGGAGCACATCTCTTTGGCTGTGTTCACTTCCTTTTCCTGCTGCCCCTGAGGTCTCTGGGATTTGCTGTCCAGAATTACAGCAGCAGGACTCTGCAGGGTCACTCATCACTTTCTCTTTCCGCTTCCAGGTGCCTCTGGGATTTGTAGCCCACAGTTGCAGCCAGCAGTAAGTTTTAGCAGGGGAAGGGGTGTTTATCCACCCCTCCCTGGACCCAGACTCCAGCCAGGGCTTGCCGGGAGGGCATTTTCCCCCTGTAGACTGAGCTGCATCCACAGCTGGGCTTCCCCCATTGTCAGCCAGCCCTTGCTACTCCGGCTAGGGAGTAGAGGGGTGGGGCCAACCCGGCTCTCTGGAGCAGGCAGGACAGCCCAGCCCAGCCCAGCCCAGGGCTGGAAAGCATGCTGGGATGCTTGGGGACTGTGATTGAACTTGAACCAGGAAGGAGTCTGGGAAAGAGGTTTGACCCAAATCAGTTAAGTCTGATACTACATTACACCAGGTTTATCTTAAACCAGTTTCAGCCATTTTGAAACTGGTTTCTGTGCACTGAACTGCTGTTCTATTACAGGTTTAAACCAGTTTTTTGTGTAACTTGTGTCCCTAGCCTGTGAGGTAGACTAGGGCCCAACTTAACAGGGATTCAGCTACTCCCCAGTAACTGCTTGTGTGCACATTCTTACTCCACAGTAAGTTCAGGGTTGCTTGCCTCACTTTCCCTGGTGGTTTAACTACTTTTCATTTATCCTGGTATGGGCGCTTGCAGGTGGGCAGATATTACCGAGTTGGCTACCTACTGTAACTTCACAACCTAGCTTACTTTGAGGTAACTTGTTTATGTAGCCATAACCTAATAAAGTACCACTCATGCAAATGCTTAAACATACACATTTAGAAGAAGGTGTGTGTCTCTGTGTGTAAAGTAATTTTTTGCTTTCAGAACTGATCAGTGACAAGGAACTTAGAACACAAATGCAGGAATATGGAGTAAAGAGTAAGCATGATATTAATTCTTGGTGAGAGAGGCATAATAAACACTGTAGGCAGCATGGCATCCAAAGATGAGGATTTAAATTGAAAATAAGTGTTCTGCTGGTCCTCTGTCTAGGGGTGAATTTTAGCTTAGTCTCCAGTTCTTACTGAGCTCATACAAGTCCCATGGTTTAGCCTTTATTAGGGGCTAGAACAGAATTTTCGTAATGCTAGGTACCTAGTAATTGTGATTTAATTGTTTCATGCTGAGTGTAATATAATGGCTTGTAGCCTATTACTGTTAGTTACAGTAACTAAGCAGCTTGCTTGTAAAGACACAAGGTTAATGCTAACTTTAAGTAACATTGGTATAAAAATGTAGTAACTCCATTGAGTTTGTTTTTTAGTGGAGTTAATCCATATTTACATCAGTTTAATTAAGATCATAATGTGGTTAATAAAACAAAAATAAATATCATTAAAATTAATGTGCCTGATTTGTCCTTTCTGCTTTGGTGGTTTTATATAATAGTAACTCTGTCCATTGACTTGATTGGGTAGGAACTGACCTGCGTTTCGTGAATTCAACAGGAGTCCCGCCACTGCCTTCTGGGGCAATAGTGTTGGGATCTAAGGGCATAGAGGAGTGATAAGTTGTTACTGAGTTAAAAAGGGAAGGGAGTTATCAGCTGATCTGCTCTGTTCCATGATAAGTGGAAGCTGAAGTGTGGCAAAACAACAGTTTTTTTTCATTTGGGAATAAACTGCCCTTACACATGGAAGTGTTGATGTAGGTCAGCTGATCAGCAGTAAGCCCCTCTCCCTCCCCTTTTAACTTTGTGTAATGTGTTCATTTTTACACTCACTGTGCATTTTTCCTGAATAAGGGAATTACATGCTTCTTGCTTAGTTTACAATGAAATAATGTCTATGCATCCGAAAAACAGCCAATTCTTCTCTTACACCAACCTAGCTAAGCGTTGCGGAGATCAGGGTCAAGTTCATGCGATCCAGCTGAATAATCCTTGGATATGAATTTCAATGCTGGAATTCTGACTCTGTAAACCTCTATCATATGTTACTTTAAGATACAGAATCTGACTAATTAAATATATTTTGTTGTCTATTTAAGAGAAATATGTAAAACTCCAGTAGGCACTTTATGTTCAAATCCCCCCAAACTGAACCCCCTCCCCAATATAATTCCAGAATATAAAACTTGATTTGAGTAAATCAGGGAATATATTAGATATCTGTTATACACCATTAATACACTTGTAGGCTTTAATGCTTTTTGGATATATTTTTTAAATAAAATAAGCTGTATCCACTGACTTTCCCTGGGATAATATCTATGTATGTGTGGGCTGAGTATACATTATTTTCAAAATTAATTTTTCCCATAGTATGCAGGCAAAGATTTCCAAAGCATATAAATCAAACAAATCATAAAATACAGGCAAAATGTGATAGAACAGAAGTAGTTTAACTCCGTCAAGCTGATAAGCAGAGAGCTAAAGTGAAGTTAGCATAGACAGCAAGCAATTCAATCTAATTTTAAATGCAGTAGATACATTACTTCTCTGTATTACAGATCATAAAGCCATTCCCCAATGATTTGAGTGAAATTCAGCTCTGTGTGCAGGGACACCCTCAAGCCTGCACTTCACAATGGGGATTTTCAAAAGTGGAAATAAGAGCTGCCCAGGTCCCATAGACTTTCAGTGGGAGTTTGATTTCCTGACTCCTGTGTGGCCTTTGAAAGTTTCCTTCTGCAGAAGCACTACTTGATCTTTGGTAGTCAGACTTCAACAAGACTTATGTGACATATAGACCTTGTAAGCCTGCACACTTTTTTGTCCTTCCACTTTACCATCCAGATGATGAGACCATCTGACTATTGTTCATTCTTTTGGGAGCTCATAGTACTGTTGAGTGCCAGCCTCACTTGGTAGAAATGCAATTTCATAGCTTATCTGACCAAAATCTTTGGCTGAGTTCTACCTTCTTTTGACAACCATTTGTCCTTGACCACACTATTGAAAAAAAAAAAAAAAGAGGAAAAAAATCGTGTCTCATTTTCTGACAGCCTTTTGGACATTAAACTGTAGGTACTGTCAAACTATCATTATAGAAACAAAACTTACCAGGCAAATTCCCAATCAGGTTTGTAGATGGGAAAATGTCTTTGTCTGCTAGAAAGCAACTGACAGGTGATTGATTATGGACCCTTGACTGATGTCTAGAAACAGCAGACTAGAAGTGCTGTCATAGGGCCAGCATGGTGAAAACGGCCCTCAAAACCCCATAAATAGCTTGAGGGGGATTGCTCCAGTGCAGGCACTATAGAAAACAGCCTTAAAGCTGTCTTCTGAGGGACCACAGGATGCAAGACTTGAGGAGGGAGAGGCATGTTTAACAGAGAGACTTCAGCCAATAAAGCATCCCATAGGGTAGGTCTTGGAGGCTGTTGCAACTTAGACAGGCTTCTGGGAAGGTTTTAGCAAGACTATAAGAATGTCAAGGCTCCAAGTATCCCAGAATCAGAAGGCTGTGAGAGTGGCTTAAACCCCGCAGAGCCCTCACTTCTCCTGGGCTGTAAATTCTGTGCTGTGCTTCTTAAGGCACAGACAAAAGTGCAGCAACCCTGTAACTCATAGTGCTTTACAGGAAGTGCTGTGAGTTACAGTGATCCCCCAGATCCAACAGATGTTCACTGTTGGGTCCTGGGGTTTGGGGGATTCAGCTGCAATTTGGAGTGGCTGTGAGTCTGCAGCTGCTGTCCACTAGCCCTGCCCCTCCTCTTTCCTAGTCCTGGTTCAATCTTCAGATGGGGCAACGAAGGTTCAGATTATCATGGGATCAGGCCCTTTTAAAGTTCTCTGCAGCTGTGAACTTGTGTTTGGTTATGGCTGTAGAGTGCTTACAGGGGCCAGATTGGGTGAAAATGGTCATTTCTGTCTGCGCTTTTAAGGGTGTTTGGCTAGAACCAAGCATCACTTGAAATGAAAAAGAGTATGTGTCTTAGGTGGCTTTACAAGTACTGGTGTTTTTCCAGCCCTGTTCCTCACCTCGGAAAGCCATGAGCAAGAGGATAAAGAGGTTGTTTTCATCGAAGTGAGAACTGCATCAATGATCTTTGCTTTGTCCTGCAGAAGGAGGTGACTAATGATACCCTTTTGCTATGGCCTCTACAAAGCCCTTAGAAGTACAGTGGTTTGTTTTTCTAAGCCAAACTACAGGTCCAACTCAGAACCAAGAAGTTCTGGAAATATTAGGATCAGAAGCTATGCATACCGGGAAAGGTGGCAGGGATATAAAAGAGTTCTTTTTTCCAGTAAGACCTAGACAAGGGGGAAGGTTAGCAGGAGCAAGAATAGCTCATGGGTCTATCTTCAAAAAACAAGATATGATTCTTTATACAGCATGTAATATCACAGTGCTGTGGCCAGGACTAGAACCTGTGGGTACTACTGGAAGATATGGTTTTTATCCTGCAAAAGTTCCATTTCTTTGTTTCACTCCCTTTATTTTACACTTTTAAATGGGGTTGAAGCTCTTTTTCTGCATGTCAAAGTTCCCTCATGCCAGGGCTATCATTGGCAGAACTGGTGATATTCTGCAGTTACCAAAAAATGCCCACACAAGAAATGATTATTAAAAAACCAATAAAGTAGATTTTTTATCTTCCCTCCTCTGCTGCTTCCTTTGCTTTGTCATGTTTTTAAAAACTCCATGCTTATATTGAAATCAGTAGCATAACTTGCAGGGGAGGTGTGCAGGGAACCAGCCTCAGGCACTGATTCAGAAGCAGTGCCGAAATGGCAGCCCTCAGGGATACCTTACTGCAGCAGCTTGTTTGAGGAGCTTGCCTGTGATACCTCTACTATGGCCCCTATGTGAGGAGGTAAGAACTTGTTTCCCCTTTTTCCTTGGTCCTGTGTTACTCGGGGATCCAAAATTTTAAGTTACACCTCTGACTGAAATAAAAATGGACTATATGAAGCGATGACAAAGAATTCTCTACTGCCACTGCCTGCCCTTAATTTTATTTTTCTGCATGTCCAAGCAAGACTGCTGCTGTCTAGCAACATCAGAGTTCTTCAGCTGGGGCTGGAAGACTCACAGCCATTAAAACGTCATCTAAAAATAGGGATCATAGGAAAGTAGAGCTGAAAGGGACCTCAAAGGGTTATCTAGTTCAGCCCCAGGTAAAGACAGGATCATCCTTTACAGGCCAAGTCAAGTGTCCATCTAACCTGTTCTTGAAAATTTCCAGGGATAGAGATTCTACACCCACGCTGGGCAGCCTGTTTCAATGCCTGACCATCCTCATATTTGGAAAGTTCTTCCTGATTAGCATCCTAACTTTCCTCTGCTGCAGTTTAAGGCCATTGCTCCTGGTCCTGTCACCAACAGTCACAGGAAGAAGTCAATCCCTTTCCTCCTTATGATTGCCCTTTAGGTATTTGCAGACTATAAAGAAGATTATTGTTTTTTAAAGTTCATAGATCTCCACGTATCTTTTCACAGTCACCCCTCACCAGATGGCTCATTACCTAACATCATGACTGGCTGAGTTAGATTCCGTATTGCTGGTGGAATGAGCAGTTATCTGCGTGGGTAAAAGTTTGGGCCGAGGGTGGAACGTAAGTAATGAGTTGCAGGGAAAAGCTGCATCAGGCACAGTTAGGGAGGAAAAGCCTGTAAACAAAGGAAACCTTATGTGCTGGAGTTCTGTCTCCAAGGGAGCTTGTACATGTGATGGGGGTTTAATCCCCAAGGTTTTATTCTATGCCCTTTAAATTGAAACAGTGGGGCATAGACTAAAACCCTGAGGACTAAACTGTTTCAATTTTTACGTGTTATGGCAAAGGGCCGGCTCCATTTTTTTTGTTGTTGTCAGAGCTGGAGCCTGCCCATGGCCAGGGGATGAGCTGCTAGCAGGCCAAACGGCCCCTGAGCTATGGGAGGCCCTAGTCCTTCCCTCCACATTGGCAGTGCACCCCAGGGCTGCCTGGACAGTAGGCTGCTAGTGGGCCGGGTGCTACCCCAGCTTGGATCCAACTTTTCTCCGAGGCTGCCGGAGCTTCCAGTGCACTGTCCCTGCCACCTGGGACCACCCCTGGGGCAGCATGGGGAGGTGGCAGGAGGGAAGCTGGGTATGCTGGCACCTGGAAAAGGCAGCAGGGATGGTGCATAGGGTGCTGGAAGCCCACCAAGCCTGAGCTTTCCTGAGCCTGAGAGGCACCCCGTGCACTGTCCCTGCCATGTTCTTCAGGTGCCAGCACACCCAGATGCCCTCATGCCACCTCCCCGTGCTGCCCCATGGGCAAGTCAGCCCATTTCTGGGTGGTCTTATGTGGTGGAAAGGCAGTGGAGACAGTGCACTGGGTGCTGGAAGCCTTGGTGGGCTTGGGAACGAGTTGGATCCAGCCAGGTGTTGCCTCTGAGCTGGGGCAGGACCTGGCCCACTAGTAGCCAGCCGAGGTAGTCCTAGGAGGTGCCGCCACTGTAAAGGGAAGGACCGGAGCCTTCCGCAGCTCAGGTTCTGCTTGGCCCACCAGCAGCTTACCCCCCACCGTGGAAGAGGTGAGCAGGTTCAGATGAAGAAAAAAAAAAAAGGATCAGGCCCCCCACTGCTTCTGCTTTCTGAAGGCAGAAGTGGTGAGGGGCCCAATCCTTTTCTTTAGTGGAGCCTGCCTGCTTCTCCCATGGTGGTGGGGTGGGGAAGAGAGGGTGAGCTGCCAGCTAGCTAAGCAGCTCCTGAGCTGTGGGGGACCCCGGTCCCTTCCCTCCACAGTGGTGGTGTGCTAGTGGGTCGTGTAATGCCCCAGCTTGGAGGCAGCACCCAGCCCAATCCAGCTGTTCCCCAACCCCAAGCTAGGGCATCACCTGACCTGCTAGCAGGCTGCCCAGGTGGCTCTGGGGTGGGGGGGGTGCTGCTACCACAGAGGGAAATCCCACAACTCAGAGGGCCGCTCAGCCCACCAGCAGCTCACCCCCTGGCCACAGGAGAGGTGGGCAGACTCTGCCAACAAAAAAGAATTGAGCTCCTTGCCATTTCTGCCTTTAGCTGATGCCTGCTGAAGGGAGAAGCAGTGAGGAACCCAATCCTTTTTTTTTCTGTGGAGCCTGCCCACCTGTCTTGCGGCTGGGGGGAAAGCTGACAGCTGCATCGTTGTCATTTGCAAAGTTGCAAACTAAACTACATCCAGATGTAGTTTAGTTTGCAATGATGCAGTCATTTTAAAACCCCCAAAATGTTGCACGTGCACGCTGTGATGGCACTAAGCCACACAAAGTGACATTTTCGTTATGTGTACATGTCAGTGGTGTCATGTGCACAAGTGCTCCAATAATCTCTTTGGGTAACAGATAAGATATTTCAAGCTCCTGCACTCCTGGACCTAAGCTCCTTTTTGCCATTTAATGGCATCCTTCAATCTTCGTGCCTTATTTCTATTTTCAAGTTCTGTCTAGCTTCAAAAATATGGAGGTGGCAAGGAGGGGGCAATTCTTTATTATCCCTCCCTCCTCCCTAGACAAACCTCAACAGAAAGGGTGGTTTTTAGTGTTTCATTTGTCCATTTTCCAACAGCGACTTCCACTATGTTAGAGAGAGGTACGTGGTGGACTTACTAACAGAGACCAGCGCGTCGGGGTCAAGAAATCTCCAATGCAATTGGTGGAGCATTTCCACCAATCAGGAAGAGATGGGGAGAAGCTTGCCCGAGAGTCCAGACCTGATTATAAACTGCACTTTTCAGGTCTGACAGACTTCAGGGGTGGAGCTCCCGGAGAGAATAAAAGGAGCAGTGTGCCCAGCACGTGAGGAGATGTGTTGAGGGACAAAGAAGCAAGGGGGGCTAAGAAGAGCGGGGGAGAGTTGCCCAGCAGGCATTTCCAGTTGCCGAGAAGAAGCCCCAAAAATTCCCTTTGCCAGAGAGACTTGGTGATCAGTGCCAGTTGCGGCAGTGCATGGAGCCCAGACCCTGGGATTTGCTCAAGGCAGCTCAGGTCTGCAACCCCTGGCAAGTGGCCAGGAGCGCGGTGCACTGATTGGTGCATGGAATGAGACTATCTGGGAGCGGCCCAGGCCCCAGCCCCAAGCAGAAGGAGAGCCCATGGGTGGCATGCAGTGGTGCCCAGAGGAGCTACTAGCGGGGGGAAGGCGGCCTGGGTCAGAGTCAGGGGCCTGAGAGGCTCCACAAACCAGCAGCAACTCTCCCAAGGCAGGGAACCACCCACCTGACCCTCAACTTGTGAGTTACTGGGAACGGGTTTCCCACAGGGGAGGGAGTTTGGGGTGCACTCCCCCCACATTGAGAGTGAAGTTGTGGCTAAGGTTCATGTGCCTTACAGTATGTACATAGCGCCTTATATTTTGTTCACTGACTTTCTTGTTTATGAGTTAATTGTGATTGTAGAATTCCTTATTAAGTGCTCCTTCTAAGATCCTGGTTGGGATCCTTTTCTATTATTTACTTGTGCCTCACCTATATCACAAGTGGTGGTATAAGATCATATAGATATTGTCTTTAGGGTTCAAGTGTATAATATATGTATCATTGCTGATGCATAGGGGGTGCACGCGGGTGCATGAGCACCCCCTGAGCTTGGCGGTGCACCCCCTGCAAAAAATGCCACTGACACTGCTGGCGGTGCCTGTGGGGGGTTGCCACTCACAACCTCCCCTTCCTCACCACTGACACTGCTGGCAGCATCTGCAGGTGGTTCCCAATCACTGCTGGCTGCTGCCCACGCTGCTGGTGGCATCTGCGGGTGGTCACTGACCGCCCTCCCACTGCCAAAACTGCCATAGCCGCCTGCAGGAGCTCGCCACTCGCCACTGCCACACCCCTGCTACCAACACCACCGCCACTGCCTGCAGGAGCTCGCCGTGCCCCCCCAGCCTCTGGGGGCATGCAGCATTCATGATATATAGTAACCAGCCATGCCTGTCTGGTGCTCCCCACCTAGGGTTTTCTCATTGCTCTGGGCCAACTGCAGGCTTGTGGGCTGACAGTTTGTCCTGGCACCCATTACCTGACCCACTGAAGCTTCTCACCTGCCATGTTTTTGATAGTAACCTTTCTCTTGGGGACTGCTGTTACACCCGTTTCAGCGGTGTTCAGTTACAGTCTCTTGGTAGTGCAAGGATTTTGGGGCTCCACCTCCCCTACACCTCACTTAGCACCAATCTGTTATTGCATTGATGTTCTTCGGACCTGGTATTGATGTTGGTCACTGTCCTCGGTCTTCCTCCTCGGTCTTATCCTTGTTCTTCTTGACCCTTTCCCCAAGAGGGTCCCCACGTTCCCCCTCTGGACATCTGGGGAAACTCCCTAACTCCCTGTATTCAAAGGGTGGAGGTAGCTCTCCACATGGGGGTCACCACCACCAGTTATCTTCGACTCCTTCCCATCTCATCCCACATCTTGCCCTAGGCTGCCGAGAACTTCCTTCTGGTCCTGCCGTTGGACCAGAACCCAGGGCTTTTATCTGTGTCTCACTGCCCCGAGCAGTGAATCGGCACTGGCATACACTTACAAAGCACCTGCAAACTGGTGCCAGCTTTTTTTCTTTGGTCCAGCCCCGGGCCCTAGCTGGTTGCAGTGTGGGTTGTCAGTAGGTCTTGCTGGGTGGCAGACCTGCTGCCGCTGTCCCGTTCCTGTGTCCCCAGGGGCTGAAGGATTGCCTGTGTGGCTTTTCTGTCCCCACTTCTGGTTCTCTGCAGCCTTGTGTGCTGTGGGGTTGCTGGTATCGCAGGCGGCGCGGTGATTCTGCCACCGCTGCCATGTCTCTGTGGCTCGGCATCTGGCGGGGTCGCTGGCATCTTCATTGGTGAGGGGCTTTTGCTGTTGCTGATGGACCTCTGTGGCTTGGCGTTTCCCTTGCCCCTGCCACATTATATATATATATTTATATATATATAATATAAAAGCAGTTATAGATGTGAACAGATAAATATATATGCAGATTATACATATATATATAAAATCTGTATATATGTTTATCTGTTCACATTTATAACTGCTTCTTTTATGATTTGTTTGTATTAATAAATTGTATATACTTTAATATTGTCCTGGCCTGGCTTTATAGGGAGCGGGGAAACTGCACTCAGCTTACAGTTCTCTCCCACAGCACCTTGGTCTGCTCCCGATCCCCTTCCATCAGAAAGGGGAGTACCTACCATGGGTACACCCCAGCTACAAGTAGTTAGCCATGTTAGTCTGAAGTCAGGCAGAAGGCAGGGTAGAGGTGCCCCTTATAGACTGAATAAATCAGAGATGCCACAGCATAAGCTTTCATAAGTAGAGGGCTTAGTTCTTCAGAGCCTGTGAAGGAACTGCAGGAGGGAGAACTTCTAAGTAGAAAACAGCGATTAGGATACAAAGGGTAAGGAAGCGGGGTGCAAAAAAGGAGAGGGCACTGCTGAGAGAAGCAAGGAGAGAGGAAAAAACCACTTAACCCACTGAAGGACAGAAGGATTATAAACATTGGGTAAGGATCTGTCACCCTAGGTTAGACCATACTTAACACAATCCAGTCCATGGATGATTTCTTGTTCTGCAGTTTCCCATTCAGATTAATTTTTAAAGTTTTGTTGTCAACGAACCGCCACTCAGAGGTCAGCGATGGAATGTCCAGGGGGGTTACCGTGTTCTGTCTTTCTGGAAATGATGTCAGATGGATGTCTGTTTTTTCTTGCATGTAGTGATCACCCCATTTGTCCAGTATAGGCAGTAGAGGGGCTCTGTAAGGAGTGATAGCATACATGCTGCCATGTGCTTGTAAATGAACCTTTGATGTTATAATCCATGTTAATTGATCCAGTGATAAGTGGTGTATGTTGATGAGGGGACACAGCTGGCATCTCGGTCCAGAGCAAGGTCTGGGGCCTTGGTGAGACTAAGCATTAGATAATCTGTTAGTAGAGAGACACCATTTGAGTTTGGGGGGGCTGTCGGTAAACCAGGATAGGTTTGTCCCCCATGGCTACCTTGAGGTGGTTGTCATTTTCCAGGAGGGGTTGGAGGTCATTAATAATGTCTAAGATGTTCAAGCTGGGTGCTGCAGGTGCCAACATATTCTGTTGCCTTTGTCTGGGGGTTGGTATTGTAGCCGGTTGGAGAGGGGTCTGAGTCTGGATTTGAGCAGCTACAATTTTAGGACTATATTGTAATTGTAGGAACCCCTGCTTCAGGGTGCATCCTGGTCAGAGTGATCAGAGCAGAGATGGATGTAATGAAGAGCCCTACTGTAGATGATGGATCTAGTGACATGCTTAGGGTGAGAGCTGCTGGTGTGAGGTAGCTGTAGCGGTATCTTGATTTTCAATACAGTGTGGTGGTGATATTATCCCATTACCTGCATTAATTTTCATAACCTCTATGTCCCTCAGTGGATTAAGTGTTTTTTTTTTCTCTGTCCCTGTCTCTCTGGCCAGTGCCCCCTCCATTTTCCACCTCCCTTCCCTTTACAGTTTAATCACTGTTTTCTGTTTAGAAGCTCTGCTTCCTGCGGTCCTTGCACAGCATCTGATGAAGTAAGCCTAGGGAAAGTTTAGGCAAGGTAGACAAGTAAACAGCCAAGACTCCTCCAGAGTTTGGTGACATGTGGATTTCTGATTCTACTTGCTACAGCTTCTTTACACTGTCTCAACACAGTCTCTCTCTTTTTTTCTCTCTCCTTGTCAGGTTGCTGCTCCAGCCAAGTGCTCTCCTCCCTTTTCCCTTTACGACTGTTTACTGTTTCTCTGGTCCCCAGGTTCCTAACTTTTGCAAAACAAGGCTTCCAACTTATTGGCAAAAGAACCCAGCTAACAGCATTATCTGTTGTCTTTCAAATGTCTAATGGCATCTCTTTATCTTGATCTATTGTGTTCATTTCCTGTTTTGTGATTCCTTATGAAATGATATCAGTACATTCATACAGGAAAGTCTAATAACCTTCCATTGTTAGAGAGCAATTTTTTACAATGACTGACCATGTCCCTAATGGCATTTCTAACATTGTTGCATAGAAATGAATGCATAATCCTGTCTCTTCCCCCATGCTCCCCTTCTTGTTTCACACTGCACCCAATGTAGGGCTGTATCTAAAATCAACAATACAGTGCAAATATATAGGATCGACACTGTTGTCATTCCTTCAGCGGGGGCTGACAAACTACTTTGAGAATATAAAAGGAAAGTCAGCTGCATGCTAAGAGGAATCTGGTTCCTGAGCAAATATCATTCTGAGATATTCAGTGGAGAAATTCCAGTGTTCAGTGCTATGACAAATCTTTCTCTCCATGAGAGATGCAGTGCATTTGTAAGGCACTATTAGAAGCCCTGAATAAATGACAATTGCTTTTTTGAAGTAATTATTGACTACTAAATATTCACACGCACAGAGGAAAAGCAGCTCATTACATTAAGAAATGAATTACTATTTCTAATTACTTCTAGTAGTTAATTACTTGTAATTATTACACTGAGTAATAAATTACTACTTCTAATTATGCTGTGGGTATAGTCATAGCAGATAGAAATGCAATTTGCACAGTTGTTTACATCACAAACATGTTTAAGTAATTGTGCTTCCATAATTATATGGAACGGTTGGTGCTAAATAACATAACACATTTGGTAGCTTCAGCTGCAATATATCATTTGTTTACAGTTTATGGGTGGTTTGCTTTCAGGAGGTATACAACTGGGGAAATAGATATTTTTATTTAAGGGCTACTTTTATTGCAGAATGGGTGTTCCTTAATAGACTCCTTGAGGAAAGTAAACTGCATTATTAAATGTACTGCATGGTTCACATTTCTAGTTGGTCCGAACAAATTAGAATTCCCTGGAAGCATTAGTCAAATCCTGCCATCCTTATGCAGAGTAAAATCACTCCCTCTTACAAAAATGCCCTAACTCATACCTGAAGGAGGTGGAAGTTCACAGGATCATAGGGTAGGAGGGCTGGAAGAGACCTCATCAGGTCATCTAATCCAACGCCCTACTCAAGGCACGGTCATCCCCAGCTAAACCGTTCCAACTAAGTGTCTGTCTAACCTGCTTTTGAAAGTTTCCAAGAATGGAGAATCCATAACTTTTTCAGGTAGCTTGGTCCAATGCCTGACCAACCTCATAGTAAGAACGTTCCTTGTAATCTCCAGCCTAAATTTCCCCTACTGCATCTTGAGGCCATTGGTCTTAGTCCTGTCTTCTACCACCACAGAGAAAAGCCCATCTCCATCTTCCTTTTGATCAGCCTTTAGGCGTCTGAAGACTGTTATCAAATCCCCTCTCAGTCTTCTCTTCTGCATGCTAAATAACCCCAGTTCTTTCAGCCTTTTTTCACAAGTCTTGCCTCCCAGGCCCCTGATCATTTTTGTCGCCCTGCAATGGACTCTTTCCAAACTGTCCGCATCCTTCTTGAAGCGTGGGGCCCAAAACTGGATGCAAGACTCCAGGTGAGGCTTCATCAGCACTAAATAGAGAGGAAGAATCACTTCCCTTGATTTAAATGTGACACTCTTGTTAATGCAACCCAACATATTGGCTTTTTCAATTTATTTTATTTTATTTTATTTACAACGAGCACACTGTTGGCTCATGTTCATTTTATGGTCCACTGTAACCTCCAGGTCCTTCTCTGCAGTGCTGCAGCCTAGCCAGTCATTCCCCAGTCTGTTTATGCACATGGTTATTCTATCCCAAATTCAGGACTTGGCACTTAGTTAAGTGTTAGGAGGAGGTGTTGGGGAGAGTAGAGCTGCTTAGATCCCACCCACCCGAAGCTGCTGGCATGCTCCAAAGCTGGAAGTTCAGCCATGAGGTTGTGCCAGACTTGTCCCTGCTCTTAAGTGGGTTCAGGTGGTGAATCTGGAGCATCTTGACAAGTGAAGTTCTAGTTTTGGTTTGGGTCATGTTGGACACAAGTCTTGAGAACAATGGCTAGAAGAGCTCTCAGATCACTTTCATCTCATTTCTTGCTTTGGTATGTGTAGATTTGGAGATGGTGGACGGGAGGTATTTTAGAGAAGTAGTTTCCAGGGGCACCACAGAAACAGTATAGATATCCTGAACGGTCACCTTTTATCCTGGCCCCGGTACTTCATATCAGCTGAGATGTGCTGTTAGGAGCTTGCTTGGAGTATGGATGCCATCAGGCATTCCTCAGTGGAGGATGTATTACTTCTTCAGATAATCTGTGTTGGGTTTGTGGGGAGATGCAGTGCCTGAGCTTGTTTGAGTGCACCCTTAACTCCTAGGTCATTTTAATCCAGTCCCCACCACCCTGCCCTATAATTGATCTCAGTCCCCAAAGAGAGTTTTCTGCAGGGATTTCAGAAAGGGGTGGGAAGCAACTGAGCAGTGGCCACATAGCAGAGGCAATTGAGTTCATCCGGGAAAGGCAAAATTAATTCACTTAGGTCATTTGTACCTAAATGTTCACACAGTCCTTTTTCATGTATCTACTTTAGTGGAAGCTGTGTTTGAATCAGGGCTTTGGGATTTGATCCTCTTTTGTTTTTTAGATGCTTATTTGTACCTGGGCCTCATGCTCATCTGCATTTATAATTAATCCCCTGTGATGTCAGAACTGATTACTGAAGAAGTAATTGTGTCACAAGCAGAGATGGGGAGCATGTCATCAAGCAAAGCAAAAGAGGCAGGAACAGATAAATTATATAGCCTCAGAGAGCCTGTTTATCATGCACAGGTGTTTGGAGGGGGAAGAAATGCATCAAATTCATGAGACAAAGTATATTATTGTTAAATATAATTTGTTCAACATTTTCTATGGGCCACTAGTGGCATCTAAAAATTTAAAAGCTGAAAAGTTCACTCTACCACCTACACATGGATAATAGATTTAAAAGAAGTATTTTTGCTGGTTGAAGAATCACCACTGGTAAAACAAATCCCTACTGACATTAACATTTTGCCATCTCAGGTGGTATCTGCCTGAATCTAGCAAAGAAACATTCTGGGGGAAATGGGCTCTGACAGTTTGTTGGGGTGGGAAACTTTGACAAAGAAAGCAATGCTGGTAATGGGAATGATCTGTAGCATGGTCCCCAGGTGCCTTCTTGCTACTTAAAGTGAGATAATGAATGGTATGTCTGTGTGATAGTATCAGTGCATTGTCTTTCCACAGTGGCACTTAATAACTTTGGGGAAATGGTCTTTAGAGCCAAATCCTTTATTTGATGGAGCATACTTCACTGGTCAACATCCATCAAAACAAAATATTGGGCTTGAGAGACTTGATGGTATTTTTTTGTCTCCAAAAGAGCCCTGAGTTTTTTTCCTCTGATGTCAGTGCAGGGTATTGGTCTTAACTTCAGTGACAGCAGGATAATGACTTTGGGTCAGATTCTGTGAATATTACCAATATAGTGCTTGCTACTATGAGGAGTCTGGCTGGGAGCATTTGCAGGGCTGGATCCCAGTTTTATATAACTTTGCTAATACAGTTATAAGGAAGCTGAATTGGTGTTAACAATCTGCCTTGCTAATTACTATTTTGTGTGCTGCCTTTTATGTCTCCAAGGAATTAAGTTCTAATCAAGGTGTTTGATTCTGGTTCTGGGGATGTGGGGATATAATGTGAAGTAGGCGGCAATAAGATTATGACTGTTCTGCTCCCCGGTTGGGGAATGGAGAGCTATAATTCTGTTAATTATCATAACTAATTAGCTGCATTCAGAAGTAAAAAATCAGAAGGTCTAGATGACTGCCTCCAACTGTTAATAATAGGTTATGGAATTGCAGTACATGAGACTAGAGGGACCACTGATCGCTATTACTACCATTGCCACCAATGATGAGACTGGGATGCATTCCCAGCATCAGAATAATTTGGCCCTAGAGTTTCAGAATGGTTCAACGTGAAGGATGAAAGTACATGCTGTTCCTTGAAAGAATCAAGATGAAGGGCAATGCAGTGGGCTCAGTCCTCAAACATGGGTACGTGCTGCAATTAGTGGTTGACAGGTTTAAAACTAACAAGACAAAATACATTTTTATGCAAAAGAGTCAACTTGTGCAATTCATTGCCACAGGATGTGGTGGAGGGAGATAGCATAGCCATGTTCAAAAATGGAAAGGATAAATGAATGGATGATAGATCTAGTAATGGCTCCTGAACAGAGCGGTTGGAGATGTTTCCTCTGGCAATTCTAAACCAATAATGGCTGACTCAGGGAGGATATTGCATAGGGAGTAGATCACTCTTAGATATATCTGGTTCAGTGGTCTTCTATCACATCTGTTCCTGTCATTGTTGGAGGCAGGATATTGGGTTAGATGGGTCATTGATCTGACCCAGCATGGAGCTATGTCGGTGTATTCCATCTAAGAATCTGGTTGGTACTTGGTCATTTAAGGCAAGATTTTTAATGGTATTTAGGTCCCTAGTTGAATATCTGAAAGTGCCTGGACCCCAAAGAAGCTAGATCCCAAAGAGGAGGTAGGTGTTGCGATGCTGAGGACTACAGCACCACATTTTCCGTGTTCAAAAAAACCCACTAAGCCACGGGATGAAAGGGCGCACCCTCTTCCCTCCACCCTTTGGCTTACTTTAAAAGAAAGGACTTCAGTTTTTTACACATCGGGGTTTAACCACCTAATTTCAGGAGAGGACTTCAGGGCT